>NC_134987.1:8484848-8787878 GCF_050947335.1 Megachile rotundata | reverse complement strand
AGCGTATTATTCTAGTAGCGGACCGATTGCATCTGTAGCTTCGCTTCTTTCTAAGGGGATCCGATACTTTTATGAGAATTCTTGCGTGATTACGTGTGTCCATAGGGAATTAGCTACATGAAGATCTACCGAAAGGGTTAGATCACTGCGTGTAACAAGCGTTCTTGTCCAGGGTGGAGTAAGTTCACTAGTTTCGTTACTATCATCTTGAATTTAAATGGAGTCGATGTTGGAAATTTTTAAGCTGAGGATTTGGGTTTGGGGTATTTTGGTATTGAGAAATTTTCGAATTAGGGGAATTTGGAATTGGAGGACTTGGAATTGGGGGATTTAGAGTATGGAAGACTTGAAAATTGGGGGATTTACAATTTGGAAAAATTGGAAATTGGGGGATTTAGAATTTGGAAAAATTGGAAATTGGGGATTTAGAATTTGGAACAATTGGGAATTGGGGGATTTGGAATTTGTAAAATTTAGAAATTGGAAATTTTGGAAATTGGAAAATGTGGCAATTAGAAAATTTTGAAATTGGAAAATTTGGAATTGGGGATTTAGAATTTGGCAAAATTGGAAATTGGGGATTTAGAATTTGGAACAATTGGAAACTGGGGGATTTGGAATTTATAAAATTTTGAAATTGGAAAATTTGGAAATTGGAAAATGTGGTAATTGGAAAATTTTGAAATTGGAAAATTTGGAAATTGGAAAATGTGGTAATTGGAAAATTTAGAAATTGGAAAATTTCGAATTGGGGATTTAAAATTTGGAACAATTAGAAATTGGGGATTTAGAATTTGTAAAATTTAGAAATTGGAAAATTTGGAGATTGGAAAATGTGGTAATTCGAAAATTTGGAAATTGGAAAATTTGGAATTGGGGATTTAGAATTTGGAGAATTTAGAAATTGGAGGACGTAGAATTTGGAAGATTTGGAAATTGGAGAATTTAGAATTTTGAAAATTTGTCATCTAGTTCATCTAGTAACTATCATTACCTACACATACTTAAAAGCTTCACACCATCTCTTCTTCACCACATTCATCCAGCGTATTCATACGTGAAATTACACTTCACACAATTTGCATCGCAAATTTCCGGATAAATCGATGTATCTTCACAAGAAAATAAATGAATCGTTAGACAAGGATTCGAGAACCTCGACCTTTGTTTCTCGACCGACTTGCTCCAATTAATTAAGTTATCCAGGCCATTGACGAATTTTTTTCTTTCTCTGTAATTAATATTCGAGGTGTCTATCGCCCACGGCTCGAGCAGTGCAACAAACGAGGTCGTACACTTTACTCGGTGCATAAAATGTAAAATTCGAAACCGTGAAAATGCGGATTGAAAGTTCGAGGTCGTTGCGAAATTTGCGGGAATAAAAGGTGTTTAATTCCTTAAGAATCGAACTGTGTCTTTTCTTGCTCAATTATGGAGCAATACTTGTCTTAATTCTAGCAAAGAATATTTTCAGTACAAATGGATAAAGTGGACTTCAGATAAAATTTGATTGAAAAGTTAATTGGGTTAAATATAGCTTTCGATGATCAAATCAATGGACGATCAATAGCGTAGTTACTGATCGATTAAGGCTATCGAATAAACTCCTTTTGTGTTCCATTCTTCATAATTGACTAATGATCTATTTGAAATCCTTATTACGAATCATAAAAATATATGATAGAAAACTACTATTCAATTTTTAATTCCTAAAGATATCTGGAACGCTCGATTGCTTGTGAAATCGCTAATCGATGCATTTTATACCGTTCCGGTCATCGATGATTCACGATATGTACCAATTAGGAGCATAGTTTTCATTTTGTAGGTAAAAGGTATCCTTGATTCTGCTATTCAGTTGCTGCTGGGAGAAATGATCGAATGCAGATTGATGCAATCTCTCTGGGATCATTTTGAAATTCTCTATTAACTGTGCTAAATTAACTTCATTATATTACTCAGTTATTTTGAGTTCAATTCATTTTTATACTATTCTTGCTTCAGTAATTTGATGCTCGAGTTTTTATACTTTGGGGGTCGACTGACGTACAAGTCTGATGTGACGTTTATTTTGTGGTCATATATGTATACCATGTGTGTATGCGGATATCATGTGTGTGTACAATGTATGATATACATGTGTAGATATCATGTATCTGTACTATGTGTGAGATGTACATATGTAGATATCATGTATCTGTACTATGTGTGATATACATATGTAGATATCATGTATGTGTATAATGTATAATATACATATGTAGATACCATGTATCTGTACAATGTATGATACACATATGTAGATATCATATACCTGTAGTATGTATGATACACATATATAGGTATCATGTACATGTAGTATGTATGATACACATATGTAGGTATCATGTACTTGTAGTATGTATGATACACATATGTAGATATCATGTATCTGTACTATGTGTGAGATACATATGTAGATATCATGTATGTGTATAATGTATAATATACATATGTAGATACCATGTATCTGTACAATGTATGATACACATATGTAGATATCATATACCTGTAGTATGTATGATACACATATGTAGGTATCATGTACATGTAGTATGTATGATACACATATGTAGGTATCATGTACTTGTAGTATGTATGATACACATATGTAGATATCATGTATCTGTACTGTGTGTGAGATACATATGTAGATATCATGTATCTATACAATGTGTATTATCTATTGATGTCATGTACATATGACATACATATATGTATAGATATCATATGTTACACATATGCATAGATATCATGTGTTACATATATCATATAAATATATGTATGTATGATATGTACATATGATGTACATACGATATGTATATGTCATACATATGTATATACGCGGTGATCAATACAATTACAACATTCTAAGCGTTTACCAACATTTCACATTTCCCCATGCACCATAACCGTGCGTGCCGTCACCGTTCAATGAAACTCAATCGACGCATGACGTTAATGACTGTCGTCGAACGTGGTTGATAATGTTAGCTGCTAGCAAGGCCACGGTGTCAGGTGGTGTTAGTGGTAAAGGCATTCTCCTTAAGTAAGCGCCTATTTTCATCCCACACTCGACGTACACTCACGTCCTGTACGCGTCTCGTAATTTACACGCGAATTGTGCCATCGTTTCGCGCCTATGCATCGTGCGCGTACTTTTACATCGCCGTAATTTCCGCTCGAAATTAAGCGTCTTACAACTTTCCACCGACTTTTCACCTCGTGAACTTTCCTCGTTGTCAAGTGCGGTGCCTAAGTCCTTGATCGATAACCCTCCATTATTGACGCTTTGATAAAGTAAGTACTTTCAACCCTTCGCAGGTGTCTCGTACAGCCTCCGTCTTAATTCACAAGCATTCTGTTCAATATTTCGCTGAACTTTTGACAGCTTTAGCGGAAGAATCTTAACTTTGGTTCTTGCAAAGTTTCTTAGGTTTTTTGGCTGTTTTATCGGGGTTCTTTGGTGCGCGATTTTTAAAGAACAGCATTTTTGAACTTTTATAAGTAATTTTAATGAGATGATAGTTAATGTGTTCTGATAATGTTGACAAGTGATATTATGTTAGAATTTAGACAATTTTTAGAAGACATTATAAAAAGTTGTGACTATGAAACATAAGGGTTGTTTGAAGGTGTTTATGTCATTAGACAAGAGTGATATTGCTAACATTATGTTAAATGTTACATAAATAAAAATGATAGTAATACATGAATTTTTATTAAGAATTATATATGTTGAATGTGTTAGAAACAAGTTAAATATTGTTTAAAATTAAAAATGTTTGAATCTTTAAAAACAAGTTGAATATTATTTACAATCAAATATGTTGAATGTGTCAAGTTAAATATTATTTTGAATTAAATATATTGAACATCTTAAAAATAATTTTATCATTCATAAAATTTTGTATACACCTATCTCCCTCAAAATACAAAAACTCCACACAATATACACCCTCGTATACATTGTATAACATATGCACCCCAAAATGCAACGAAGGGTTAAATTTTGAACCTCCCAATATAAAAACATAAAATAATCAAGAAATAAAAAAATAGCACAAAGTTAAGAATAAGAAGAATTTTGCATCAAATTCTCTGCATCGAAAACATCATTGCATTGTGTTTACCTAAAACCAGAACGTGGTTAATGCAACGCAAAGATAAATCCCGAAGTCACTACAAGTGAACGCAATTTCATAACTCCATAAATACAAAAACTTCATTAACTAATTAACAATAAGACCCCTTCCAGAAATCCAACCCGAAGAAGCTAACCTCAAGTCATAAACAAAAGCTCCACCACGAAGCGTGTTCGATTTTTTTATCCTTCTCGAAATAAGCGTGAGCGACTGTTACGAGCTGCATCGAACTTCGACGGGAGTTGTTTCATCGTGAAACTTTCATAAATCGTAATATCAATTATGCGAAAGTTTTTGTTGCCAGAGAACAATGAGGCTGTGTACCAGTTTTCATCTATTACGAGATCGCAACGTTATTTCATCAAATTGTATTCGCGTTATGAATTTCGGCGTTCTTGGAGTAAAACGTTTGTTTGGAAGTAAAATATTATGTGTTTGCTTATATTTTAAGTATGTTTATGAAAGTTTATGAGTATGTTTATAAAATATAAGGATTTGAAACATTTTGCATGAATATCTTAGTGAATATTGTAGAACTGTGATTTTGTTACAGTGAAGTTGCTGAATTGTCACGTTGTTGCATAAAAACATTATTGAATTGTAACTATGTTTATGAAAATTTATGAGTACGTTTATAAAATACTATGATTTGAAACATTTTGCATGGATGTTTTAGAGTGGATGTTGTTAAACAGTGATTTTGTTAGACTATAAATTTGCTGAATTGTCACGTTATTGCATAAAAACATTGAATTGTCACGTTATTGCATAAAAACATTGAATTGTAACGTTGTTGAATTGTCACGTTGTTGCATAAAAACATTATTGAATTGTAACACTGTCAAATTGTCACGTTGCACAAAAATATTATTGAAATGTAATGTTGTTGAATAATAACGTTTTTGAAGAGTAATGCTGATGAATAATAACGTTGATGGTTGACAATGTTGTTGAACAGTAACGTTGTTGAATAATAATATTGTTGAACAGTAACGTTGTAGAATAATAATGCTACTGAATTGCAACGTCGTTGGACAATAACGTTATTCAATTATAACATTGTTGGATAAAGACATTAGCAAATTGTAACGACTGGATAGTAACATTTTTAAAGAATAATTTTGATAAATGATAACATCGATGGATAATGACTTTGTTGAACAGTAACGTCTTTGTATAATAACGTTAATGAATAGTAACATCATTAGACAAAAACGATATTGAATGGTGGCGTCATTAGATAAAAACATTATAGAACAACAATATTGTAGAACAATAACGTTACTGAATAGTAACGTCTTTGTATAATAACGTTAATGAATAGTAACATCATTAGACAAAAGCGATATTGAATGGTGGCGTCATTAGATAAAAACATTATAGAACAACAATATTGTAGAACAATAACGTTACTGAACAGTAACCTCACTGAATAATAATATCGTTGAACAGTAACGTCTTTGTATAATAACGTTAATGAACAGTAACATCGTTACAAAAAAACGATATTAAACTATAACATCATTGCATGAAAACATTATTGATCTGCAACATTGTAATTTAATAACGTTACTGAACAGTAACCTTAAATAACAATATTGTTGAACAGTAACCTTAAATAACAATATTGTTGAATAGTAACCTTAAATAACAATATTGTTGAACAGTAACTTTAAATAACAATATCCCTAAACAGTAATATATAGTAAAATTAATGAACAGTAACACCATTGAATTACAACGTCACTGGATAATAACACCATGAAACAGTAATATCATTTCATAAAAACGTTTTAAAATTGCAACAATATAGAACAGTACGTTGAACGCATTTCTCCAAGTGTCGTTGCATGTTGTACATCAATAACATCATGGAGAGAGATTTTTCCTTTCACAGTGAAATGCAACTGTGATATTTGAAAAGGTGAGATTCTGCAAGCACGTGGGTGCGTTGTTGAACGACACTCGCGCGTGGGGGTGTGAATTTTCTTCGGGGTGAAAATAATATGGCGAGTGAAAGCTCCGGGAAAATATTGACGGGTAAAACGTGTTTAACCCTTAACCTTTCGTTGTGGTTGCTGCGGATGAAAACTGTTCCCCTGGATTTGTGTATTAAATTATATTGGAAAGTCACCACTTGGAGACATAATAGTATCGTAAATTCTTGTTGTGGATAAAATTTTATTTTTGGAGTTTTGTGCGAGAGACTGAATTAAATATAAACAGTATAAAATAAAGTGAATTAATAGAAGTATGTGTGTATGAATAACATAAAAATAGTATATGTGTATCAATAATATAAATTACATATGTGTAAGAATAATATAAATTCTATACGTGTAAGAATAATATGAATAGTATATATGTATGAATAATATAAATAGCATATGTGTATGAATAAAATAGATAGTATATGTGTATGAATAATATAAACAGCATATGTGTATGAATAAAATAGATAGTATATGTGTATGAATAATATAAACAGCATATGTGTAAGAGTAATATAAATACTATATGTGTAAGAATAATATGAATAGTATATATGTATGAATAATATAAATAGCATATGTGTATGAATAATATAAATAGCATATGTGTATGAATAATATAAATAGTATATGTATATATAAATAATATAAATAGAAGACAAAATGAAAGTTCAAACAGGAACTTGTTCAATCGATAATGTATGTGACAATACAGGGTGCTTCACAACTAATGTAGGTCCTTATACTGTAGGACACTCTGTATATGCAAATCCTAATATTCATATAAAATGCAAAAAAATGAGTCAGGTAATAAATTAATTAAATTCTATGAGTTTGTGAATAAGTAAAGTGAATTACTGAATGGAGAGAAATGTTTCCACAGATTTATTAAAATTCTACTTTATTAGAATTCATAATGAGACTCTTTATTATACATATACACATATGTCATATATGTATAATACTTCTTTCAGTTATTTCCAAACGAAACATCTTTAAAGCAAACGTCCATACTAAGATCTAAACCAAATCTCCATATGAATCCCTAAAATAATCACACAATGAACGACAGAAAAGATTCTCAGAACCCATCGTTAGAAACACTAATTCAAAACAAAACCGTTTTGTATATAAAGAGTTTATAATCCAAGTACACAAATTTCTTAAACGACCCAGAAAAGGTTCTCGTAAAGTAATAACAATAAACAAAAATACAGCATAGAAAGGTCGCAGAATGGCGTAGTTTAATAGACAAAGGAATTCCAAATCTTATCGTAAACTGAATGAAACTGCACGTGTTTGTATCACGAACTACATATTTCATGATACGTGGTATCGTAATGCGGGGATTAATCATTTTACATTGAATGATATATTCATCGTCGAAGATCCAGGATTAATGGCAAAAAGTGGACAATAGAATAGATATTCTTTGAAATCATGGAAATTATCTAGCGTTAAGGGTATTTATAGCTGTTACACCATAAATGATGATGGTAGTATCTTGATTGACACAATTGACTCTTTGTACTTTAGTAGTGCGTTTGTTGTATGTATGCATGTATGTATGTGTGAGAAGTGATATTGACGGAAAAATTTGAGGTGATTATAATTTTTTGGGGTTCTGAGACTTTTTTGGAAGGTCAAGTTTACGTATTGGCGAATAGCTAAATTCTCAAATTTTTAAATATTAAAATTCTTTGTAAATTTGGGATTTGAAACCTTGACAATTTGGGATATGTGAAATTTCAAACTTTGAGAATTTGGAATATGTGAAATTTCAAACCTTGAGAATTTGGAATATGTGAAATTTGGGAAAATTGAAATTTCAAACCTTGAGAATTTGGGATATGTGAAATTTCAACCCTTGAGAATTTGAAATGTGTGAAATTTCAAACCTTGAGAATTTGGAATATGTGAAATTTGGGAAAATTGAAATTTCAAACCTTGAGAATTTGGGATATGTGAAATTTCAACCCTTGAGAATTTGAAATGTGTGAAATTTCAAACCTTGAGAATTTGGAATATGTGAAATTTCAACCCTTGAGAATTTGAAATGTGTGAAATTTCAAACCTTGAGAATTTGGAATATGTGAAATTTGGGAAAATTGAAATTTCAAACCTTGAGAATTTGGGATATGTGAAATTTCAACCCTTGAGAATTTGAAATGTGTAAAATTTGGGAAAATTGAAATTTCAAACCTTGAGAATTTGGCATATGTGAAATTCGGAATATGTGAAATTTCAAACCTTCAGAATTTGTAATATATGAAATTTGGAAAAATTGAAATTTCAAACCTTGAGAATTTGTGATCCGCGAAATTTGGAAAAATTGAAATTTCAAACCTTGAGAATTTGTGATCCGCGAAATTTGGAAAAATTTAAATGTCAAACCTTGAGAATTTGGAAATATCCTAACTTCAATGCTCTAAATTAAAAATCGTAAAAACTCCAAATTCCCAAATTTCCAAAATCAAAAACTTCTACTTCAAAATTCAGAACTTTCCAACACCCACCTCCCTAAACATAAAACTACGCATTTTCACCAAAGCCCTCTTTACCAAACGAAATGACAATATTTACCAAAATATCCTGAAGAGACACCGGCATCAGCGAGCACGTCGACATCGTGTATCTACTGGCACGCCGCTTCGTCCGCCTTCGAGTTCAATTTATCCACGGTACACGATTTTACACTCCCCAAATATCATTCGATCACAGTCAAAACAACTCATACAAATCCACTGCTTATCACCTAACAATTCACAAGAAGTTCAGAAAATCCAAATATTTGTTCGAGTCTTATTCTTGATCAGATTCGAAAGAAGTTTACGGACACTGTTCGAACAACGATCGCCTTGTTATACAATTTTAATATTTTTATAGACGATTCTTTTAACGATTTTACGTTTTTATGAACGATTTTATATTTTAATATATGATTTCATATTTCTATTGGAGAATCGACTTGATATTTTCATATGTGAACAATTTTAAATTTTTATGTGTGATCGACTTTATATTTTTATACATATATGAACGTATTTATATTCTTATTCGTGATTCACAATAAACGAAATTTTTTATTTACAACGCGACTAAATAATTTTTGTTTAAACTTCGTTTAAATAATTTTTATAATTTTGTAAACTTCGTGTAAATAATTTTGAGAGAATAGTCAAGTGATCGTTTTAAAAGAAGAGTTCCGATCGTCTCGGCTGATCGTTCGAACGAGTACTGACGTGGAAGGGACACGTTTCGAAGAATACAAACTGCTGGGAACGTGTTTCGTTCGTGTTTGACGAAAGAATCCGAACTCCTCGCAATCGGAAGGCCGACTCTATACTGACACGTCCCGATTCTGCGAAACATTCCCTCCACTGTATATTAAATTAAATCACGCGTTCACCAGGTATCGACGTCGTTGCCGTAATCCAATATTTCGAGGGTGATCTATGCTTCAACTACCACGATGCGGTATACCGAGGGATTGACATCGTATTATGAGATTTCGCGACGTTTGCACCGGAGATTCTATTCTTTACTTTTTTACCTCACTGCGTACACAAATAAATTATACCGATTATACATTGTCAACGTTTAAACATTTGAAGTTTTGCAGTTTTTTAATCTGTTAGTTCTTGGAATTTCTTTGTTATTGACGTAGTAGACATTTTTACTGGATACGCAAAAGTTAATTTTTATTTGATACTTGAGTGAAAATTAATTTTTATTTGATATTTGAGTACAAATTCATTTTTATTTGATGTTTGAGTAAAAATTATTTTTTATCTGATACTTGAGCAAGAATTAATTTTTGTTTGATACTTGAGTAAAAATTATTTTTTATTTGATATTTGAGTAAAAATTATTTTTTATCTGATACTTGAGCAAGAATTAATTTTTGTTTGATACTTGAAAAAGAATTAATTTTTATTTGATACTTGAGAAAGAATTAATTTTTATCTGATACTTGAGTAAAAATTATTTTTTATTTGATGCTTGAGTGAAAATTCATTTTTATTTGATACTTGAGTAAAAATTCATTTTTATTTGATGCTTGAGTAAAAATTCATTTTTACCCAACACTTCAATAAAAATTAATTTTACTTGATGTTTAAATAAAAATTAACTCTTGCTTACTGCTTCAACCAAACATTTTTAACAAACTTATTATTTTGCATCTCTGTTTGCAACATTTAAATGCAATATCCTTCAAATATTTATTTTTTAAATTTTACATTATACATGTATTTTTACATGAATTAATTATTTAATACATTGAAAGTCACTTCACATGAATTTCAAATAATTTTCTGCAACGCACAAGGACATGTCTAACCAGAGAAACACAAAGCATCATAAAAATTGTTTATCTAATAGCAAAATAAAAAATGATAAAATTTAATGAATGTATAAAATAGAATTTTTTATAGAATATTTTCAGGATCATTTTATTGAAATCATTTCTCAAATCACCCTCCACCAGAAGTTTTAAAATAATAGCGGTAGAAAACATAATTCAGAGCAGCTTTCCCGAGGAAGATTATTAAGAAACTTTGCTTGTAAGGATGCAGAGAAGAAGAGAAAAAATGTCAGTAAAATTAAAGGCGGTTATAGGACTCTCTTAAAATCGCGAACAAAAGTTCCCGATAAGTTTGCAAGCTGGTTTCGAATTGCGCATAGCGAGATCATAATCATTAATTACGAGCAACTATTCTGATTTAAGAGCGTCCGTGGTTCTTTACCTCGAAACCCCTCGGTTTTACCTTCGCCAGATAATGAACGAAAATAAAAGGCGTTCCCTTACAACTAACCGGTTCCGTGTCAACAATTTCTGGTAAATTCTCCTTTTCAGCGGGACAAAAATGCTGCATCATCGTTGGATAAGGGTGCAATGCCAACGATGTTTGCTTCGAATACTCGGTGTCTTGTTTCAATTCCAATCTCTTAAATTATTCGTAAAAATTGCAAGGACATCGTGGTTACAAATCGTAACTCACATCTTCCTTTTTATGTATTCGTATATGCTTTTTGTGACACAGATTAATTTTACAAAAAAAAAAATATTGGGGTTCGATGTTAAACTGATAATTTACACCACGTTTGATATTTAACTAAATATTGAATTCAACTAAGTATTTATAATATTTAACATAAAGGAGACACTGTAAGAATTCTAACACATCATACAAACTTTTGATTTCATTAATATTTTCATATTTTTTCACAGAAATTCTTTTGTGTATGAAGAAGTATGTTTCATTGAAAGAAACTAAGAAAATCGAAATCTCAGAGGCGTCACTTTTTTATACATAACTAAATATTTCATATAAAATATAAAATTCCATATAAAAGTTTTGTATGAAATTTTCTTTCTGAATAAAGTTTTGAATAATGAATATTTTTGAATAATAATAATGAATAACTAGTCACGTGGATGATTTTCAATGTATACAAAACACAGAATGAAGTAATAAATAAACAAGAATGCTTTTATTTTTGCCTTAATTTCTGTTTCCGTCAATAACTCGCATTTTCTGACTCTGACTCACAGTCGTCCACGTAATCCAGTTATTGTCTTAATTTGTAACTGGACACCGCTGTTAATGAATTAACGCAAACAGTGTCTATCGTTCAAACATAACGCTTAAAACAAGCATTGGATCGAATATTAGCGCTTGAAGAGTCGTATGAATATTAATATATTACCACTTAAAGAGCTGTATAAATATTCGTATGCATTCGCTGGAAGAGTCGAAGCAAAGTGAAAATCGAAACCGCGTAAACAGCGTTAAATTGCAGCGTTGCTGAACAAAAGAAGAGAAAAGGATACCATAGGAAAAGAACAAAAGATGTTAAACAATAAAATTCTTGGAACCAATCGAAACGTACACATTCTGTTTAACTCTGTCATTTAATTCTGAAAGTTTTTGAATATTTCTGGGAAATGTGGAGCACTAAATTGCTAAAAATTTAAAAAAAATTTGAATAAGGAAGATACATTTTGTTAGGTACAAACAGATGTGACTTTTTAAATATTTAAAATATTGGATTGTAGGTTTTTCAGTTATGAGAATAATTAATGTATATAAGTTTTATGTGACAAGTTTGAAGCTTTATGAAACGAAGTTTGAAAAGAAATGTTGAATCTGTACATTTCAATATATTATAAACAAAGAATCATAAAAATTGTCAAAAATTGTAAAAACCTTGAAAAAGAACAGTCTTTGACCTCTTTATGAACTTGTCTTTAACCTCTTTTCTGACAAGACTATCATTTATACATATGCTTATATTTCTAAGTTCAACGAAATGTAATAAAAAGAGACAAATTTACTCATAAAAATATTTAGTAAAAATAAAAACTTGCACATTTAGTAAAAATAAATATTTGCAACGTTAAAGAAGAATATAAGGAAAACGAGATGAAAGAGCGAAGGAAAGGAAACGAAAGTGAACAATTGAACCACTTGAACCACTATCTACTGTCTGACCATGAACGACCACTGACTACTGACTCTAACTGGCCTCGTACAACTCTCCACGAGAGGAACACCCTTCTCATCCTCAGCTCTATAAATAGGGATTCACCTTAATACATTGTATGAAGGCTCGAACACTTCTGCATCGCATTAGGAAACGTTGACCGTCTACAACCTGAATTTTCTATATTTACAAAATTGAGGGCCGAATTTTTGGGTACTTCTGAATCATCATGAGATTATTTACTGTACAAGTATGTACTGAACGTAATAATAAAAAACAAATAAGTGAACTCATTGCAGTGTAACATAAAAATGGAAATAAATGAACTTGTAATATTACAGAACAGAGTAAAAATATAAAAGACAAGTTTACAATTACAAACGAAAATGAGAAATATTTCTGACAATTTCATATAACAAAATTAACAATGATACAGTGAAAGTACACGTACAATTTTAAACCAAAAATTCTCTCATTTTCAATAGTGTAAGCAAAACAGAAGAATGGAAATAAACGAACTTACTTGTAATATTATAGAACAGTGTATAGATATAAAAGACAAGCTTGCAATTACCAAAAAATTAGAAATATTTCTGACAGTTTCATACAACAAAGTTAACACTGAAGGTAAAATTACTTAATAGTGAAAGTGCACGTACAATTTTGTACCAAAAAATTCTCTCATTCTCAACAACCTAACTAAAACAGAAGAATGAATAAAAATCGCAAAAATTGTGTCCTGCAGCTGATTAAAATCACCCTTGAAAGAGATTAAAGCAACCTTTATATCTCTCACCAAAAGCTATTATCCTGTGAAGCTGTGCTCTCGTTTTAATACAATGATCACTTATCGATAATTCTCTCCGACAACCGATCGTTGTTCGAAACAGTAATTAGTAAAACAGTGGATTATAAAATTAGAAGAAACTATTACACAGAGTGGCACTTCAATTTTTGGCGTCGATTTTTCCGCGAGACGCCGGGACGCGTGTTTCGAGACAGATGGTCGGGCAGCCACTGATCGCGAGCGACCAAAGCGTGTGCGAGCGTACTCGTGTGCACGCTATGCGTGCCTTGATCAAATATTATGTTCATCCGGCGAGAGCGCGTGCTCGAGCGTATATTATAATCTTTGATCGACTCGCAGCTGGAATGTGTCATTGTTCTACGTTTCCGATCTCCCTTTTCATACGCGGTTCCATTCTCGTTAAACGTTTTAATTTAACGATTATTTCGATATATTTACTCATACGTTGATTAAACCAAAATTTTGTTATGTGAACTCTTGTATCATACATTATCGCATGAGGGATTTTATTGAGCGATAATTGGAGATCAGGTGAAAATTTCATTCTTATTAAACGTTTTAATTTCAGGATTATTTCGTGTAGGATGTGTTTACTGGTATATTTATGCTGATATAGGATTAAGCTAAAATTATAATAATTTTCTTATATGAACTCTTGTATCATACATTATCGCATGAGGGATTTTATTGAGTAATAATTGGAGATCAGGTGAAAATTTCATTCTTGTTAAACGTTTTAATTTCAGGATTATTTCGTGTAGGATGTGCTTACTGGTATATTTATGCTGATATAGGATTAAGCTAAAATTATAATAATTTTCTTATATGAACTCTTGTGTCATACATTATCGCATGAGGGATTTTATTGAGTAATAATTGGAGATCAGGTGAAAATTTCATTCTTGTTAAACGTTTTAATTTCAGGATTATTTTGTGTTCGATGTGTTTACTGGTATATTTATGCTGATATAGGATTAAGCTAAAATTATAATAATTTTCTTATATGAACTCTTGTGTCATACATTAACACATGAGAGAATTTGATGATTGAATGATAATATAACTGAAAGTAAAGAGAAAATTTACCTTAATTTTTATCATAAAAATAGTACAAAACTGTATTGCAACTACTGTTCCATAATAGACATATTCATATGTGATGCATGCATATTAAATTTTAACATCCTGTCTTCTTATACCACCAACGTTTTTTATTATACTTGCAGCTATAAAACAAAGTCACCGTCAAGAGAATATATTTAGCATCATTTAGTATAATTTTTTTTAAGAGAAGGTTAATAATAGTAGGATGTTGCATAGCAAAAAAGAGAATCTATAAAACGGAATATTGTCTTCAAGGATCCCGATGAAAGCTTCCTGTATGCTCTCTTCGTCGAAGCGTCATTTTCGTCAATTTCGACGGCCTTCCTCTTATTTGCATGGTTATATTTGCTCTGTACACTCGATGTGCGCTGTTGCTCTCAAAAATAGCCGCCTTCGAGTCGATTCTTTTCATCGTCCGACCGATTCCTTTGCGCACAATCAAGCATCCTTCCTCTCTCAAACACATAAATCCAGATTTAGATATTTAAGGATTTAGGGATATGTGAATTCAAAAATGTTGATATACAAAATCATCTACACTTATCATTATCATACAACTATCATTCAAATACGGGAATTTCCAAATACCCAAAATCATCGATTTCTCCGTAAAGCAACCTAGCAATATTCCAAGTTCCGGTGAAATTTCGATCGAATAGTGACTCATCCGTAGAATACAATAAACGAAGGAGAAAAAGAAGCGTGACAGTCAGGTTCCCGTATATCCGGGACGAAAAGCATTCACCGACAAGTAGAATGATCCAACCCACGCGTTCGATTTACAACGAACACGTATCTCTCGTGGAAACGCGCGAGCGGAGACAAAGTGTCGAGGCAGAAAGCGCGCGGAACTCTTTGTGCAGAGGACGTAAAGTCTTCGGCGAGTTGCGGCCGTTCTTGAACGATGCTCTTCCGGAATTCTTCACGTGAACAAAGACAGAGAGACACCAGTGCACGAATCTCGTTTCGGACGTTTATTTCGTCCGCGTCTTTAAATCGGACGTATGCATGCACGAGGACCGACTGAAAAGTCTCGTTCCCATTTGAATGCTCGGGAAAAAAGAGCAATGTGCGCACATAAATTAACGAAATAAAAAAGATTGTAATGTTACTGTATCTTTTATTTACAAGGTTGCGAAAGAATATCTGCTTCTTTCCACGGAATTATTCATCGCGGTTCAACATACGATGATTTACAGACACAAGGTCTGGAATCTATAGGCTCTCGTTGAATGAGGAAATTTTATTAGTGAAATATGTAGACGATTCGGTGGATGGATATTATATTCATGTTGCTTGAGTTTTAGGGTTTTTAGGTTTTAGGTTTTTTAATAATACAATTCAGTAATTTGAGAATTTGAATAGTTGGGAATTTGGGAATATGGGGATTTGCGAATATAAGGATTGGGAAATATAGGGATTTGGGAATTTCGGGACTAGTGAATTTCGGAACTAAGGAATTTTACAACTAAAGAACTGTGAAACTAGGGAATTTTGGAACTTGACAATGTGGAATTAGGAAGTTTTGGAACTAGGGAATTTTGTAACTTGGGAATTTGAAACTAGGGAATTTTGGAACTTGAGAATTTGGAACTAGGGACTTTTGTAACTAGGAAGTTTTGGAACTTGCGAATTTGGAATTAGAGAATTTCGGCACTAGGGAATTTGGAGAACTTGAGAATTTGGAACTAGAGTATTTGGAACTTGAGAATATGGAACTAGGAAGTTTTGGAGCTTGGAATTTGGAACTAGAGAATTTCGGCACTAGAGAATTTGGAACTTGAAAATATGGAACTAGGAAGTTTTGGAACTTGGGAATTTGGAATTAGGGAATTTGGAACTTGAGAATTTGGAACTAGGAAGTTTTGGAACTTGGGAATTTGGAACTAGGGAATTTCGGCACTAGAGAATTTGGAGAACTTGAGAATTTGGAACTAGGGAATTTGGAATTTGAGAATATGGAACTAGGAAGTTTTGGAACTTGGGAATTTGGAATTAGGGAATTTCGACACTAGTGAATTTGAAGAACTTGAGAATTTGGAACTTGAGAATATGGAACTAGGAAGTTTTGGAACTTGGGAATTTAGAACTAGGGAATTTTGGAACTTGAGAATTTGGAACTAGGAAGTTTTGGAACTTGGGAATTTGGAGAACTTGAGAATTTGGAACTAGGGAATTTGGGAACTAGAGAATTTTAGAACTTGAGAATTTGGAACTAGGGAATTTGTGATTTTTAGAATATCTAAATTTGTAAACTAGTAAACCACTACATTACTAAAATTGCAAATCCGTAAATTTGAATTTCCTTAACCCCTAATCGCAAATCCTAGTACTTGAAAAAGAAAATTATTCTATACTCAAAGGAATAACGATAAGTTTCCTGAACGCATAGTGTTCTCCCCGAGAACCGTTTGAATATATCGCGATAAAATCGCAAAGTTCCCGATTGGGGACCGCAACACGTGGTCTGTGCAAGTTCGGGCTTCGAACAATCCTGTTTGGTTAATCCTCTTTATACATTCGATACAAACATATCGACGCAGCGCGTGGGTCGATCCACCGATCGTGCGTTACTCGAAACGTTATTTTATGTCCGCTGTAATATCTAAATAGCTTTCTTGAATTAGCGCTCGCGTCGGGTAATTTCGTTGACAAATGAAACGTTTTACCGAGGTTGCTGATATAAAACCTGATATCGGGGAGTGATATTGCGATGCAGACATCATTTGCGACACCTCTCGGAAGCGAGATATTAATTAAAATTACTTATTTCAAAATATGAGATAAAATTGCAATCTTTGTAGGTATGTCGTACTTAATTTTTACACAATTTGTATGATTTTTTACTTTTTTTACTTGTAAGTCTAATATCTGTTTTTAATGTATGCGGATGTTGAATTATTATTTTTATTGATGGACGAAGATAAATGTATGCGTTGAGAGTCACTCTGTAATAAAGACAAACCTTGACCCTTAAATGCATCATTTTTGTAAAAAAAAAATGTGACCTGATTATATATCTTATTAGTACGTAATGATAAAATTCAGAAAAAAATTTTTGCTCTTGCAAAATATCAATGTTAAAACGTTTTAGTTAAAACTAGTATAATACTATAAATTTAGTTAAACAACATTTATTATAAATATTAAATATTGAATGGTGAATGTCATCTTTCGACGCAGGGTTAAAGATGCAAAGTCTTTTATTTGAATTACCCCATATTCCAATAACGGACGACGAGAGTGTCCCTGAAGTAATCGTAGCTCAAAGGAAATCATTGGCCGAGTGTACCGAGAGAGTATAATATAATGATAGAGGTTTAATATCGACGCAAACAATGGCGATGTTAAAGGTGTTAAAACGGAAGCTACGTACACAATGAATATCGAACGAAGTCCCTCACGCGCTGAAATACTTCGCGTGTCTCATTAAACGTCAAACGTTTCTCGTAAGAGACAAATTACCGTGCGATATATAACGTCGGGTTTAAGGTCACGCCGGTGCTCGTGTGTGTTCCCAGATATAATTAATATTCATTAGAGACTACCTTATTAAGGGTTGAATACTTGATCCCTGCGCGTCGCGTCGGATGGTCCTCGTTTATACCTCCGAGAACGAGACTCGAAATTAATCGAAGTCTACGAGCTATCTATTAATTTCGAAGGTTGTTCGAATAAATATAACTGTTCGAAACTCGCTGGTCAAGGTTTCTTTTTCTTCAGCTTTCTTCGACGTTTCGTGTCACGAGGGATGAAATTGCTATGCAAATTACCAGCCGGATTTATAATCGTCTGACATCGTGACAGAAGCGTCGAATTCGCGCAGCATCACGCACATCCTGAGGATGATTGTTAAAACCGGATGTGGATATTTACGGACGGCCAATCTTGAAAGTACCATGAAATATTGCGGTTGCTTCGTGATTCATCGACGTCTCGGTATCGATCTCTGAATCACTGTTTTTCTTCGGGGTTAGGGAGACGATTTAACAAATTGTTACAAATGAAGATCTTTCAAGTGCTACATTTCTCCAGGTACTCAAGGTTAGGACTCGTACATATACACATACATGTTATATATGTACGGACACATAATTCAGTCCATAAATTGTTGAACGATATTGAAAATTCTTCAAAGAAATGTCTGAACTGTAATACAATCATCTTTGGTTATAAATTCAATTGTTTTTTAATGTAATTGAATCAGTCGAGAAGTTTGAATGAAATTCGATTGTAAGTTAATTATATCATACTTCAATAGCATAAATACATATATGTAATGTATGTGTGTAATGTATGCATGTAATGTATGTATGTAATGTATGTATGTAACGTATGTATGTAACGTATGTATGTAATGTATGTATGTAATGTATGTATGTTAACGTATGTATGTAACGTATGTATGTAACGTATGTATGTAACGTATGTATGTAATGTATGTATGTAATGTATGTATGTAATGTATGTATGTAATGTATGTATGTAATGTATGTATGTAATGTATGTATGTAATGTATGTATGTAATGTATGCATGTAATGTATGTATGTAATGTATGTATGTAATGTATGTATGTAATGTATGTATGTTGATTTATGTATGTGTTGTGTGTATATTAACGTATGTATGTAATGTGTATATGTCAACGTATGTCTGTTGCTCAATTAAATTATAGAATCAGTAATCCAGTACCTCTACTGTATAAATGCAAATTTTATTAAATTTCTGACCTGTCTAATAAGAAAACGATGTCATAAATATTCCAAGCAAAATTCTATTTAAGCAAATATAACCTCAATCCATTTTTCATTTACAAAAAAATCATAAATCATGTATCCGATTATTACGAATCACGTGAGCGTTATAAATATTTCTCGTATACTCCGGGAGAATATTCATAGCAGATAATCCTGGCACACACACCGACCCGCAACATCCCCCTTAATCCCTTCACCCAATTTCCAGGGGCTAAAGCTTCGTGGATCGACTTTAAGTCGATTGATCCGAACTCGACTGTACACACGCGATATCCCGCGTCGTATATACACGCACTCACGTGTGTAGACATGTATATATTACATCGGTCACAGCAGAAGCCCTTAAGTAGATACTTATCCCCTCGGGACCGGCTTAGATCTCGTACTATGTCGTGTAAGCACACGTATACTTGTCTTTCTCCTCGGCTTATTTTTTAAGCTTCGTTAAGTTAAATCTTGATGCGTTAAGTCACGGTTCAAGCGCCTGATTGAAAAGCTCACCCTGCACGGTGGACCTCTTTCAGCGGAGGGTGCCATTCTAAAAAACAAGGGCGCTGCTTCAAAAAGCGGGGCTCGCTGGAATTGGTTTAGCAGTGATGAACAGAGTACACTTTAAAATTATGTGTGTACACTTTGATGTGACGTGGATATGTATATGTATATGCTTACATATGTATACATTACGTATGTACATTATAGACATACGTTACACATGTACATTACATACATACATTACGTGCATATGTTATAGACATACATTACATACATATGTTGACATACACACATTACATACATACGTTAATAAACACACATTTCATACATACGTTGACATACACACACTACATACATACGTTAATATACACACACTATATACATATGTATATTAACATACATACATTACATACATACATTACATATATACATTACATACATACATTACATATATACATTACATACATACATTACATACATATGTAATGTATAGCCAAATCTCAAATGCTCAAACTACCCTAAATGTCTC
This sequence comes from Megachile rotundata, assembly GCF_050947335.1. Taxonomy (NCBI): domain Eukaryota; kingdom Metazoa; phylum Arthropoda; class Insecta; order Hymenoptera; family Megachilidae; genus Megachile; species Megachile rotundata. Next base: position 8,767,522 of record NC_134987.1, on the reverse strand, counting down.
CAATGCTTAACCCATCCCTACGTAGAATGATCTCGTCACGAATTTAATTAAAGTTCTCTATCAATATCTTTGTACACTTGACAATGAACCACCAAGAAGGCAACACATAAATTGTTTAAGAGTAAGTAGTTAAACCTTTAGAAACTTCAGAATCTTACTCGAAGTGAATTTCCAACTTGTTCCTATTAAGGGAAGTTCGAATTTGGAAGTTGGGACAATGAAATTCTGTTGAAATGATGGAAGCTGAGTACGAAGTGGTTGGTTGAAATATCGATTCGTTAGTTTATTTCTAATATTATTATTATAATTTCTCTTCCTCTCAATGCATCTTCGAAATAATTATTTCATATCTAATTATTTCATATATAATTCATTTAATATTTTATTTCATATGTATAATGTTTCTAAAGATATCCAGACAAATTGCAGCATTCATAAAACCAATATTTTAAAATTTATAGAGCTCCTTTAAATAAAATCATACTTGCAAGGCAACACAAAGAGCATAGCAATATTGTTCCGGAAATTTATACAAAAAACCCTTGTTCGAACTCGCAAGCGATGCACGCACGATTTTTATCCATTCAATGCGCATTCGAGGAGAAATCCAGTTATAGAATCAAATGAATCATCCCCGTTAAGTGGATACAGCTGAATGGTAATTCCGGCTGTTTGCTCGGTACATTAATAAAAAAAAGAAGAAACGAGAGAGGAAAGAGGAAAAAGCGGCGAAGAATCCTGCGTCTGGCTCTGCATACGCGTGCACGTGGCCGCGATGCAAGGGTGCACGAAAATAATACGGGCACGTGAATCTTCTTGAATTTATGCTCACACGCGCCACACATATTTGCATATGTACTGTCTACAACTTTCGGTGTAATTACTGCGTTTCTATTTTGTGCTCGAGGAATATTCATTTTTGTTATACTGTAATGTTTTATGTAATGAATTTTGGAATTGTGAGAGAAGAGAGGTAGTGCAGGTTTTACGATTTGGGGATTTTTATAGTTGAGAAGTTTTGGAGCTGGAGAATTTTTAGGTTTGAGAAATTTTGGGAGTGGAGAATTATGAAGGTTTAAAATTTATTCATTTGAAAATTTTGGGAAATTGGGAATTGGGGAGTGTGGAAGTTGGGGTGCTTGGGGGATTTGGGAAATTTGGAATTTGGGGTTTTGGAGATTTGGGTGCTTGAAAATTTGGTAATTAGCCATATCTCTCAAGGTTGAAATCTCCTAAGTTTCCAAATCTTCCAAGTACCAAATCTCCTAAGTTTCCAAATCTTCTAAGTTCCCAATCTCCCAATTTCCCAAATCTCCCAAGTTTCCAATCTCACAAGTTCCAAATCTCACAAGTTCCCAGTCTCCCAAGTTCCATATCTCCTAAGTTCCAAATCTCCCAAGTTTCCAAATCTCCCAAGTTCCAAATCTCTCAAGTTCCAAATCTCCCAAGTTCCATATCTCCCAAGTTCCATATCTCCCAACTCCCAAATCTCCCAAGTTCCCAATCTCCCAAGTTCCCAATCTCCCAAGTTCCCAATCTCTCAAGTTACCAATCTCCCAACTCCCAAATCTCCCAAATTCCCAATCTTGCAAGTTCCACATCTCCCAAGTTCCCAATAAAATTTGGTTATTTAAAAATTTGGGAATTTGAGACCTTGGAAAGTTCAGAAATTCAGAAATTTGAAACCTTGCAAACTTAAAAAATTTCAAATCTGAAAATAAGAAAATTATAAAACTAAAAAACTTCAGTTAGCTAAATTTGAAAAACCTCCTTACTTCTCAAAACATCTCTGACCCAGAAAAAAAATATAAAATACATTAAATTTGTAAAAATGCAGTTGAAATAAATTTAGCAAGAATGATGAGGAACATTTTACAAAAAAACGCACTGCAGCACCTGCGTGTGGTTGATTAGAAACTCGCCCATGCATTGTCGCACGGTAGATACGGCACTATTAGAAGACTAATTTACATTCCAACGAGGACAAAGGCAGAGACAAAGGTACGCGTGTGCTGGCGTTATTAGAAATTCGCACACGCGACACGAGTCACACACACGTATGCATACGTGCGCTAAAGCAGAATGGTTTCGTATATCGATGGTAAGGTAGTAGGGGGATGACCGAGTTACAGGGTCCATGTTATCGATCTGACCCAGGTCCGCGTTAAGGGGAAGTGTCCACCAATGTGACTGTATGGTCTTTTCGTGCCATACACGTGTTTTCACACATCATTGGTTCTGATCAAATATTTTAACTCGCTATTTTATGAGTACTTGTTCAAGATTTGTGGATAATTTGTATTTTAAACTTGGGAAGAGAAAAAGTTGATTTATGTACGTTTTTATTTTTTTATGAAGGTACTTTAGATTTTTATTTTTATACATGGAGTACTAATCCAAATTTATATTTCCTGAGATTTCTGTATGGTGAGATATTTATTTTTCTAGGTTTCTGCGTCTTCAAATTTTTTTTTCGTTAAATCTCACTTTCCTAGTTTTCTATATCTTCAGATCCCTATTTAGCTAAATCTTTATATCCCTTAATCGTGATTACTAACTTCCATTCTTCCAAATCACTATTATCCCAAATTGGTATGTTCCTAGGTATCAGTTTCCAGATTTCTATATTTCCAGATACCTATTATGTCATATACCTATTGCCCCAAGTCTCTAATCCCTCAAATCCCTATTTGCTCAGAACCCTACATTCTTAGATCTCTACGTCCACATATGTATATGTGTCCAAATCTCCATATGTCCACATCTCTCTAATGTTAGAACTCCATCTCCCCACATCCCTATGTTCCAATCTTCCTATACCCCTATATCACTATGTCCCAACCTTCCTACACTCATATATCCCCATATCCCAATCTTCCTACATCGCTATATCCCTATGACCCATCCTTCCTATACTCCTACATCCCTATACCCTTATATCCCCACCTTCCTACCTTCCTACATCCCTAAATCCCTATATCCACATCCTCGTTACTTCCAATCGATGCACCCCATCAAATGATCAAATAACTACCATCAAATAATCAAAAAACAAAATGGAAGTTTATCGATATCGCGCATCGATAAACGGGAAACACAGGCACGCAGTTACGCGAGTCACAAGTAACACTGGAATAGCGTAGCTTTGCGAAGTTTATGTTCGTTGCGAGACGCGTATACCCGGAATGAGAGTATAACGTTACGACTATGCCTCAATGTCGAGCAGATATGAATCACGTCTGGCTGTATGTACCGTGGCGAAGGTTTAACGGTGCCGCTGTCAAAAGTGAATGCAACAATATTTGCGATCCAACAGAACTGGGTTTCGATTTCACGCAAGCCAGCCAGCTTACACAGGAATTGATACACGCCTCGCGTGATAGGCGATCGTCTTTTGCCTTCGAACTTGCTGGGAAAAACTCTGCCAACTTTTTTTTTGTTTTGACCCTTTCTGATTCTTTGGTTTTGGTATGATTTTTAATGCTTGATTATTCTGTTATTTAATGGTGGAGGGATGCTGGGTTTAGGTGCTTCTTTTGTGCATTTCAAGGTTTTTGGATTAAGAGTAGACTTTGGAGTTTATTTTTTTATATTGGGGAATTAGTTTATTTATTTAGGTTTTTGAGGATTGAGTTCTGTTCCAGCGGCGAAGATCAGTTCGCTTTCACCCGCGTAATTACTATTCCTTTATTCGTTGAATGAATTCAATTGCACGTTGGATGCTGCACTCGTCAAAAGTCACATCTCAATGGACATCTTAAGGCTGTTATCCGTCGACAATTTTACAAGATAACACACCTACGCGATCACCTATCACCCTTTGAGGCTGCCCTTAAGATATTCGGGTCACGATGCCATTCTCTTTTGGCCGATTTACATCGCAGCCCGGCCTCGTTCCGGAAATACATCCATTAATGCCTGCACGCTCAGGTGATACGTTGACTCCTTTCGGATAACGACACGTATTTAAAAGTGATGTTTTTTGGGGTATCAATGTACCACTTTGATGGATTTACATTTCTGGTTTTTTGGGTGTTTGAAGCTTTAGGTTACTGTGATTTGATTTAAATTTCTGTTTTTCGAGTTGGAAGTTTATGGAGTTAAATATTTCACGAGTTCCAAATCGGTCAGAGTCCAAATCTCCCAAGTTTTAAATCTGTCAAGTTCCAAATCACCCAAGTTCCCAATCTCCCAAGTTCCCAATCTTGCAAGATCCAAATCTCCCATATTCCCAATCTCCCAAGTTCCCAATCTCCCAAGTTCCCAATCTCCCAACTTCCAAATCTCCCAAGTTCCAAATCTCCCAAGTTCCCAATCTCCCAAGTTCCCAATCTCCCAAGTTCCCAATCTCCCAAGTTCCCAATCTCCCAAGTTCAAAATCTCCCAAGTTCCAAATCTCCCAACTTCCCATTCTCCCAAGTTCCAAATCTCCCAAGTTCCCAATCTCCCAACTTCCCATTCTCCCAAGTTCCAAATCTCCCAAGTTCCCAATCTCCCAAGTTCCAAATCACCTAAGTTCCAAATCTCCCAAGTTCCCAATCTCATAAGTTTCAAATTTCCCAAGTTTCCAATCTCCCAAGTTCCAAATCTCCCAAGTTCCCAATCTCCCAAGTAACAAATCTCCCAAGTTCCCAATCTCCCAAGTTTCAAATCTCCAAACCCCCAAATCCCAATTTCCCAAATCCTACTTCCCCCAAATCTCCGATTCCCCAAATCCCAATTCCTCAAACCCCAATTCCCTAAATCTCAGTACCCCAAATCTCAATTTCCCAAGTCCCCAAATTCCAAATTTTATACTCCTCAACCTCCAAATGCCCCAAATTTCAAAGTGTCCTTTCAAGTCACACCTTAAAGAGCTCCAACTCCAACTATAAACTCTCGTATGAATCAAAAACATGACTTTAAGAATGTTAATGGACAGCACCAACAAAAAGCCTCGTCTCGATTATTGATGGAACCATTATGGCTACTTAAATTCACTTCTTCACCGGGTGAACGTAACAGGAATACAACTTCCACCTTAACTGATCCAAGTATGAATGGAATTTCGTGTTCACAATACCGTTCGTTCTATTTACCTTTTTCTTTTGTTTGTGTGTCTCGTCTGTTCCGTTTTCTTAAGAGCATTCGATTGTATAAAGCACACATACAGTGGAGTATCATTCCCTCCGTTTGCGGGTATGATAGATAGTCAAAGTTTCGGAGTCTGTATCTTGCTAACATAAAGTGGATAAACAGTCAAATAAATCATTAGAATATTTTGCTACGTGTGATGTTTCATGCATGCCCTACCAACATGTACCTACTCTACTGTGTACACAGACTTCTAACCAGAGTCGGTCATCATTTAAATAATCTTCAGATATAAATTTGAACGAACATATTCGAGAACAATATATATTCTAAGATTGCTTTAAGCGAAATTGCAAATCAGGCAATTTTCAATGTAGCACAAATTTTCGTTTGAATAAACTTTTGTTCGGGTTAAACATCCTTTGTTACTTTTTTTATTATAAATTTTATTTGGAAATTGTTTCGAATGTATTTCTCTTAACATCAAAACTGATTTTTTGTTCTCGAATATTCATAAAATAAAATTACTTGTTATATGGCCTTTACATGGACATTTTTGCAAGCTTCGTTTGCACGAGGTTTTTACGACATCTATGGCAATATAACAAGAGTGTTATGTGTACGTTGTTCTGAAATATTTATTGATCGTTCGAAATTTATATCTAGAGTTCATTCGAATAATGTTCAACCTTGCTTTATAAATCGAAAAATGATTCCAATCACACTTTCCGTTCGCAACGAAATTTTTCTCTGCAAAGGCAACAGCGAGTCGATTCATCTTCCAAGCTTTTATAAGCCGGAAGCTTGCGATCGAAAATTAAAAGAAAAGAAACAATTACACCACCTAGGACATCGAACAAGCATTGGCGTAACTAGAATTTCTGCCTGGGGTGGGCCAAATTTCCCTAGCATAGTGACAACATTTTAGGTGCGATTTTTTGAATTTTGAAAATTGGAAATTTGGGATTTGATATTTGGGGAATTTGGGGAATTTGGGATCTGGGGAATTTGGGATTTGGGAAATTTGGGAGTTGGGGAATTTGAGAGTTGGGGAATTTGAGAGTTGGGGAATTTGGGAGTTGGGGAATTTAGGAGTTGGGGAATTTGGAATTTGGAGAATTTGGAATTTGGAGAATTTGGAATTTGGAGAATTTGGAATTTGGAGAATTTAGAATCTAGGGAATTTGGGATTTGGAGAATTTGAAATTTAGGGAATTTGGGATATGGAGAGCTTGGGATTTGGGGGATTTGGAATTTGGGGGATTTCGAGTTTGGGGGATTTGGAATTTGGGGAATTTGGAATTTGGAAAATTTGGAATTTGGGGGATTCGGAATTTGGGGAATTTGGAATTTGGAGAATTTGGAATTTCAGGAATGTGGAATTTGGGAAATTTGGAATTTGGGGAATTTGGAATTTGGGACATTTGGAATTTGGGGAATTTGGAATTTGGGGAATTTGGAATTTGGGGAATTTTGAATTTGGGGAATTTTGAATTTGGGGAATTTGGAATTTGGGGAATTTGGAATTTGGGGAATTTGAAATATGGAGAATTTGGAATTTCAGGAATGTGGAATTTGAGGAATTTGGAATTTGGTGCATTTGGAATTTAGGAAATTTGGAACTTGGAGAATTTGGAATTCAAGGATTTATTCAACTATTTGGAATTTTTTAAATTTGAAAATTAATAAAAGTAGAAAATTAAAAATCTAAAAATGTTAAAATTCAATAGCTCGAAAATTAAAAAATTCGGAAACTCGAAAATTTCAAAACCCAAAAATCAAAATATTGCAAATCCCCAAAATTTCCGACACAAGGTATAGAAGTTACTTCCCACATCCCTTTCCAATAACAAAACCATATATCAAAATCGGACCCACCGAAGTTCCCACCCAGTTACGCCAACGCGAACAAACAAACACTCATAGTACCACTGACTCACCACATGAGATCTATGATGCTGATGATGCATTGTATGATGATGATGATGTCTCTTCTCCTTAGCGTGATGCTTAGCATGATGCTTGTTGCCCCTGTGCGGTGGGTAAGTGTGATAAAAGATAAGGTCGAAGCAAGCCTGGCGTCACCTGACCTCGGCCATCTCGCACTTGGACACTTCAATCTGTTGTTTGTTCGGATGATTCTGATGGCCGGCCACGGTCAACTGAGCCGAGCAATTGTTCTGCATCTTTCTAGGTGCCGTACTCTGCACCCTGGACGACACGTTGTTCGATTTCTCGTCGTTTTGCACCGTGTTCTTTTCCAGGGTCAGATCGTTCTCGTCCAGGTCCACCGCGAACGCGATACGATGATGAGGCGGCAACATCTTGACGCTCGAGCCGATCGGCGTGACCGTGGTTGCCGGATCGAGCTTGACCAGGGCCGCTTGCAATTCCAGGGCATCCATATTCGGCGTGATCGCTAACCAAACGATCGATCTGTCGATCGGACTAACGGCGATCGGGGCGGGAAAATTCGAACGGCGACACTCACTTCGATGACTCTTCGTCGAGATATCGGATGACGTTCAGTGAAAACGCCAGTTCTTCCATTTGAAGCAATCGTTTCTTCCAGACTTTATCTCGTCCACGTTAGTCGCCTGTTCACGTGGATATTTCGAGAGGCACGACCGAATCGTAGAACAACAGCTTCGCTCTACAATTCTCTTCCGTCGTGCATCGAATCATCACACAAAAATGCCGGACTCTATTTTTGTTCGCGGCCCCTCCTCGAACACGGTCGCGTGGCTAACTCGTGCGAACCGTAGACAAGAAATCGAACAATTCTCGCGACTTCACTGCCAACCTTCGTATCCCGATCTACTTGTACGCTCTGCAAGAAAATACAAGGTTGTTTCATACGATGCGACGATACGAGAGGCTCGGTAATTTGAAAGCTTTGCACGTTTCGAACTCTCGTCACTCCGACTCGACGATGTCGCTCGCTTCTTCGGCTTTTGTTCTTTTCGTTGCAGGCTGCTTGCAACTAGCGACGGTTCGATCATAGGGGAAAACTTTCATTCACTTTCAACGCTTTTAGGTTGGCGTGTGAAATGAATTTTTCACGAACGCGATTTTATGACGGAACAGTGTCGCGAACAAGTATGGTATGAACCTCAAGGTTTCATCGAAACAAGTCCTTCGTAGATGTTCTTAATATAAAATGGCTAGGTAACAATTGCTGTGGCCGATCACGAAATACTGGCCAAGATTCTTTACATAAGGTATCTCAAAATAGAAGTCATATTATTCGAAGGCCGAATTTGATGAAAATTACTATGTAGACTTTTTCATGAAACCTAATTAGTGTACAAAAATTCAGTTTCATAAATTAATTACTTCTCGATTCCATTTTCGAATCCATTACTACTCTGATACTACTCTGAAGCAGCTAAAAATCTGAATCATAAATCTCCCTTCTTTGAAAGAGTTGAAGCTATAATTTCACAAAGTTGTTTCATTCTATGTATTTTCTAATCATACCAAGTTTGAAAAAATTCGATGTTTCTAAGATCCTCTCATGCCGTTAAGAGTTTAAAAAATTGAATAAACTCCAATTAATGTTATAGCATTCTAATTAACTTTGAACGAGGATTTACAGGAAGTAAATATCGAGTACCCATCGTCTTGCAATAGTTCCCGGTCATCCGAGTTCACGAGTATGGTCGCATAATTTTTCCGGCCCCGGATCGCGTGACCGCTTCGTTCCGCGTCGCTGAACAATCTTTAAGATTTACCACGAGCTTCGAGCGTATTCTAGCATTCCAATCGAACCGGACAAGTTTATTCTCGCTGGTTGGATAAGATGTTGCTCGCATGAAATGGAAAGCTAGCGTTTCCCGGGCTCGTTACCGGTGTATCGGCCTTGGATCCAAACTACAGCGAGACACGAACCGATCGACGAGACCCGTTTCCGCTACGGTTTCCCATTAATTAAACGACGTTCGTTAATCTGAATGAAGACTAGCTACTTGATGAAGAAAACGTGGAAAAAAAGAGAGAGGGGTACTGCATCAACCGGCTAAGTAAGGAGAGAAGCGGAACAATGGGGCTACAAGCTTCGATGAGATGATGTTATAATACTTGCTTCGTGGTCGATGAGGGGATCAATTTGATTCGCATGAAAGAGAATTGACGAACTGTACTTACGTCGACGCCAGTTAGCCTTAAAGCCTGTATTGAAGATTCGAAGAATTGATATGAAAAACGTTCACCCGTGTACGGGATCGCAATTACCGCTTGATAATTGAGTCTTGATAAGGAACATTACCTATTAATAGGTTTTATGTTCTTTAAGTTGGTATACTTATCGATAGCTTGAGAAATTTCAGAATTTGAAAGTTTGTAAATTAGAGAGATTCATTTGAGGAAGATGGGGATGGGGAATGGGAATTTTCAGAGTGGGGAAGATAGGGAATTTGGAATCTGGGGAATTGGAAATATAGGAACTTGGGAATTTAGGGAAATGGGAGTCTATGGAATTGGAAATCTAGGGAATTGAAGGTCTAGGGCATTTAGGGTCTATGGAATTGAAAATCTAGGGAATTGGGAATTTAGGGAATTGGGAATTTAGGGAATTGGGAAGTTAGGGAATTGGGAATGTAGGGAATTGGGAATTTGGGGAATTGGGGAATTGGGGAATTGGGAATTTAGGGAATTGGAAATTTAGGGAATTGGGAAGTTAGGGAATTGGGTATTTAGGGAATTGGGAATGTAGGGAATTGGGAATGTAGGGAATTGGGAATTTGGGGAATTGGAAATTTAGGGAATTGGGAATGTAGGGAATTGGGAATATAGGGAATTGGGAATTTAGGGAATTGGGAATTTAGGGAAGTGGGAATTTAGGGAAATGGAAATTTATGGAATTGGGAATTTAGGGAATTGAGAATTTAGGGAATTGAGAATTTAGGGAATTGGGAATTTAGGGAATTGGGAATTTAGGGAATTAGGGGTCTAGGGAATTGTGGGTCTATGGAGTTGAGAATCTAGGGAATTGGGAACGTAGGGAATTGAAAATCTAGGGAATTGGGAATCTAAGGAATTGAGAATTTAGGAAATTAGGGATCTACGGAATTGGGAACGTAGGGAATTGAAAATCTAGGGAATTGAGGGTCTAGAGAATTGGGGGTCTAGGGAATTTGGGGTCTATGGAATTGGGAATCTAGGGAATTTAGAATGAAGGTAAATTGGAAATGTAGGCAAATAAAAATTTAGGGAATCAGAAATCTTGCAAATGTAAAATTAAGAAACCCAAAAATTTGAAATTTCATAAATTTGGAACTTACAGATTCGAGAATTTCGATTTCGAAAATTCCCCCCAAAATTTGGAGATTTGCAAAAGAAAAAGGATTTAAGTGAAAATAAAAAAAGTCCCTAAGATCCCTACATAATATCGAGAGAGTTAATTCGACGCGACAATGCAAATCGAAAATAAGCCGTCCTTCCTTTGTCTTCCAGAACGCTTATCCACGATCTTGTTATTCAAAGCAGCACCCAAGTGTTTTATTGTCCGTATCATATCAGAAGATACCATAACAAAGTGTCTAAACGATCAAGGAACGCAGAGGAACGGTATAAAATTCCACGCGTTGTATTCGTACCCGACGTCGGATGTATTTCCTGTTTGCAACTGGAGACGCTAGAGCGTCGTGGCATGATTCATACGCTCCATGACTGCTGGCTACAGATAGAAGCAACAAAATTTGCATACGACACCCTAGAGGAGCCAGACAGAGGTGCACCTCTCAACGAGCCTCCAACTTTTTTACCTTTTTACGTACGGTCAACGAAGATCGATCGAAACCAGAGACCAGCCACGTAGTCCGTGGGTGGATCCTGCCTGTTCGCGGCTCTTCCGATCTCGAAACAATCGATAATCGTCCGACACGATTCGTGGAAATCGATCACTAACATGACCGAGACTACCCCTGACGGTTTAACAAACTGATAAGTTCGCGTGATTCACTCGAGTTCAAACTTGGCACGTTTTTGGGAGCAGTCACCTTTAGAGCAGTCAGCTTTAGACCTTTTTTAGCTTGGAATCTTTTATTTTTAATTATAATTGATTTTCGTATTGTGAGTTCTGTATGATAGAAAGCAGCTATGCATAGATATTTTTCTATTAAGTAGTATAGAAATTTTGAATTAGTTTTTTGTACAAACATATTTGATATTAGGGTTTTTGTTCAGGATAGGCGAAGTTTTGCTAACTTTGCTAACAGTGTCCACATTGTAGCAGCTATGAACTTTGAGAGGTTTGAAGTTTGGACATTTTGGAGTTGAATAGTATTTAGCAATTTAAGAATTTGAAGATTTTTAGATATGTTTATAAACGTTGATATTTGTACTCTACACTCATCCACATATAGCAACAGTCCACACTTCACCTATCTACGTCTATGTCTACCTCAATTCTTGAGGTTCTTATACAAGACTAAAATCAGTCATTTCAACTACAGTCAAATAAACCCAAAATTCCACCTAAACCACCAACCTATAATCCTCCAAATAAACCATCAAAAACCTATTCATCTCTCAAAAAACAACAATAGCCGACTTATCGTTCATCGAAGTATAAATTCGATCCCACACAAAGATAATCCTTTTCCCTGAATTGAAACACTGTGATTCTCACGCGAAGTCATGCAGATTTTCGTGGGCGTTTCAGGTGTCGTTAACCAGCTGGCCAGACATTTCGTTCTGTGAAAACGGTTTAGAAACGCGACTGAATCACACAAAGAACCGCGAGGTGCGTTGACCGTCCTTTCGAGGCCCGGACCGGTGCCCTTGGGATTCCTTTCACGAATACCTGCGCAGTCTTTCCAGTCGGGCATAAAGCAAGATAAAGCTCCATAAAGTGGATAGAAAACTTTTCCAGCAGATGGTGGGGGCAGTTGTTGGCGAACAGGGTAGACCCGCGAATAGGTGTTATTAATTTGCGACTCGATCCAAGGACAGGATCTTCAACGTCTCTGCTTCGGACACAAAGTCCTAAATTACAGGTAAGTCCTGTGCGTGACTCATCGGGTTTCTTTCGATTCGGTCGAATATAAACTAGGATCTTCTGATAAAAATTGAGGTTCGAAGCTCTCAGGTTTCGAAGTTATTTTCAGCTTGGTACTTTGTGGATTTATGTGATTTTGAGGGTAGAATTTAAATTTAGGTACTGTTTTTTAATTATTGAAATTTTTATAAATTATTGAGTTCATGAATTGTTATATACTTAAATTGCGAAGGTTAAAGACTTGTCTGAGTTCCCTAGTTTCTTCTAGTTCTTAAATTATTAATTTTCTGAATAGGTAATGAAGTTGACGTTTTGACAATTTGACAATTAGATGCATTCTCAAATCACTAAATCATATAGTCGCTGATTTTCCAAATCTCGAAACTCTGAAATTCCTAAATTCCCAAATTGTCAGATTCCCAAATTCTCACATTCCTGAATTTCTAAATTGTCAAATCCCCAAATTCCTAAATCTCCAAATCCCCAAATCCCAAATCTCCCAAGTTCCCAATTTTTCAAGTTCCAATTCTCTCAAGTTCCAAATCTCCCAAGTTCCCAATCTCCCAAGTTCCCAATCTCCCAAGTTCCCATTCTCTCAAGTTCCAAATCTCCCAAGTTCCCAATCTCCCAAGTTCCCATTCTCTCAAGTTCCAAATCTCCCAAGTTTCCAAACTCTCAAGTTTCCAATCTCCCAAGTTCCCATTCTCCCAAGTTCCCAATTTCTCAAGTTCCCAATCTCCCAAGTTCCCATTCTCCCAAATTCCCAATCTCTCAAGTTCTAAATCTCCCAAGTTCCCATTCTCTCAATTTCCAAATCTCCCAAGTTCCCAAATTCTCAAGTTTCCAATCTCCCAAGTTCCCAATCTCCCAAGTTCCCATTCTCTCAAGTTCCAAATCTCCCAAGTTCCCAAACTCTCAAGTTTCCAATCTCCCAAATTCCCAATCTCCCAAATTCCCAATCTCTCAAGTTCTAAATCTCCCAAGTTCCCATTCTCTCAATTTCCAAATCTCCCAAGTTCCCAAATTCTCAAGTTTCCAATCTCCCAAGTTCCCAATCTCCCAAGTTCCCATTCTCTCAAGTTCCAAATCTCCCAAGTTCCCAAACTCTCAAGTTTCCAATCTCCCAAATTCCCAATCTCCCAAGTTCCCAATCTCTCAAGTTCCCAATCTCTCAAGTTCCAAATCTCCCAAGTTCCCAATCTCCCAAGTTCCCAATTTCCCAAGTTCCCAATCTCCCAAGTTCCAAATCTCCCAAGTTCCCAATCTCCCAAGTTCCCAATTTCCCAAGTTCCCAATCTCCCAAGTTCCCAATCTCCCAAATTCCCAATCTCCCAAATTCCCAATCTCCCAAACCCCATATTCTCAGCCCACAAAATTTCCAAAATTCTAATTTCCCATCTTCCTAATTCCCCAAATCCTCGAAACCTTATCCCAAAAATAAACCTCCAAAAACCTTACAATCAGTCTACTTCTACCAGCAAACCATCGGTCGCACACTTTTCGTATTCATAGCGAAAGGAAAATGGCGGTCGACATAGAGGCAACAGCCACCTAGTTTCCATGCCCTTTAATTACCTCCGGCTCGTCGGTGACTATGTAGTTAGAACAGGGAGTAAAGTTGTCATTACTCTCTGTAAAGGGGTCTTCCTGATTCTCTTTTGCCCGGCCATGATTCTGTTCCCGTAGCGCAAAGGTCGCGACGCTCGAATCGCTCGTCGAGAGTCATTGTCCAGTTCGAGATCCTTTGTTCGAGACACTCGATTCCATGGTACGTCTACCTTTAACGATCGACCGCTCGTCATCGGGGACATCCTGCGATTCTCTTTCCCGGACGGTAGTAACCGAGTTCGAGCAACGCCACTGAGCATCGTCGTAGCTGTTAAAAACAATAACGACAAGTGGGTGCGTTGATGAGGAACGCCATTCAAGTGTCATAAGTCGGTTTTGTTCTTCGAACCCGGAGTTCGCTGGAAGACTTCTGCGGTCTGGGATCGTGACACGGTTTTCTAATGTTACATGTTTTTGTACTTGTATTTTTTGTGGAGAAAATTAGGTTGATAATCGTATCGTGTTTGTCAATTTTAATGGGGGTCTTTGCTCAGTATATTGTACAGGAAGATCATTTGGTGAAGTACAAGATTTTTTATGGAGAAAGTTAGTTGAAGAGTCGTGTTGTATTTGATAATTCTAATGGGGGTTTTAGGTCAATAAACTGAACGGGGTAATCAATACTGAACGATAAAATTGGGAACTGAACAATTTTATTGAAGTGGTTAAAATGTTATTCCATTTTTGATAAATGACATTTAATTTATGGTAGTTCAATTTCTTCAATATCTTTTTTATCTTCAAATGCACAAATTGTCCCAAAGCTTGTTTTAAAGTATCTTATCTAAAAAAGTTTGAAACTTATGTATTCCTAAATAATTTCAATTTTAATAATGATATAATAAAAATGAAAGTTCCTCCTCAAAAAACCTAATCTTCACAAAAGCAACAATTTTCTGACTACATAAATCTATCACATAAAGTAGTATTTTCATATGAAATTATATAATGTACTTTGCATGAAACTTCATGAAATATCAAACTAGAGTGGGAAATGTCAACAAAGAAATTTAATAACGTCTGGTAGGAAGAAAATGATATCGAAGCACGTGAAGCATTCGATTATCCTGATTAAAGTGGGACATGTACGTTTAAACGGTTTTAATTAAACACATGTTATAATTGGCACGTGAGCTCGAGATATAATTACAATCGCAACCGTGGCGAATAAAACGAGGAGAAAGAAACTGGAAGAATTCTTAATCGTTCAACGTAATACGTATCCTTCGAAAAAAAAAAAATCGATGAGTCAGTGAAAAAGCTTCCATTCAATTCGAGTTTTTCTTTTTTATTAACGAACTCAATACACGTACGTTCAGCAATATACTTTCCCGTTCAATCGGTAATTGGCTTTTTCTAAGAACACTTCTTCTATTCGTCTTCGTTCCTGCTACCTTTCATAATTTCTTGCTAACCTTCATGTACGTTCCTTAGAAATTGTTGCACGTTTTTATAAATATTTCACTGACTTCGATTAACTTCCACGAAATGTTAACTGTGGTATATGCTTGCTGTGTTTGAGAGATAGCTTTTTCTTAATATGGTGAAATTTGTTCGTAGTTTCTTTACACGTGAGATTTACTATCGTTAACATCTTTTTTTTTGGACACAACTCTATTGTAAGACTTTATGAAGATTATTATAAAATAAATAAATGAGACATCAAAAATTTTCCCTTTCTCAGATGATTCAATATTCTGATGTTTCAAGTTTTTGCCATATAAAAATTATAGTGCAAGAAATTTTATTAACTTTACTATAACAAGACTATTAATGAAATTATTCAACTACAAACTCTTCAAAGAATTCATAAATTTCTAAAATGCAGCTTTAGTTAAAATATCTGTCGACATGTCACCCATATTTATCAACAAAAACTAAGAAAATGTCCAACGCAGGATAAAACACGACAAGAAAACATATCAGAAGAAAATTATATTACAGATGTCTCCGTAGCTGTTTGCCGAACGCCAACTTCGACTTAACAAATTTAACACTGTTTATCCAAGTTCCCAAATCCCCGGAGCTAATCCGACAAAAGCTCGTCTCAGAAATCGAATCACCAACTTTTTCATCTAATACAAGAATGCTTTATCTCCTCTGAATCAAATCGAACCCTCAACACCTTCTAGCAAACATTCTACTTCTTCGAGTTCCCAATATCGATAAGAAATTGCGAACTCACGGCTCGTCATTATCTTCTGTGATATCAACGGAAGATCCAACGTAGGTTCAGATTTTCTATCAACTTCGGTTACACCGTGTCAAGAAGCGAGGTTGCGATCATCTTAGGCTTATCGGTTCGTTGCACGACTGTACGTCGATAGTGGCATAACTGGAGACTTGTCTAAACTGTAGACTGATTATTTTTAATCAAAACTGATCGAAAATGTAGAACAGATGTTCATCAGTAGATGCAAAGAATATTTTGTTAGGAATATGTAGAGTGGCAGCTTTGTAATTCCCTGATATTGGGGCTCTAGGGCTGGGCTATTAAAGCATAGTTTTCAGAGAATGTACAAGTTTGTTATACTAACAAATTTTCATTAAATATTAATCAAACGAGCGAAAAAGATATTAGTATACATAATAAGTGTTTCCTTTCTCAAAAGTACAAATGACAGCAACTTTATAATTCCCTGATACTAGGGCTCTAGGGTTGGGCTATTAAAGCATAGTCTTCAGAGAATGTACAAGTTTGTTACACCAATAAATTTTCATTAAAAATCAATCAAACGAGTGAAAAAGATATTAGTATACATAATAAGTGCTTCATTTCTCAAAGGTACAGATGACAGCAACTTTATAATTCCCTGATACTAGGGCTCTAGGGTTAGGCTATTGAAGCATAGTCTTCAGAAAACGTACAAGTTTATTATACCAATAAATTTCCACTAAAAATCAATCAAACAAGTGAAGAAGATATCAGTACACAAAAGTACTTCCTTCCTCAAAAGTACAGATAACAGCAACTTTATAATTCCCTGATTTCGGGGCTCCAGGGAGGGGCTACAGACAAAATCCTTTCTACAGATGCAAACATTCAAATATTTCAAGAAATATTAATGATGCAAAGAAATTTAAGTAGAAATTAGATAAAATAAGAGTCAAAATTTATTATAAAAATTTGTTGAAGCTTCAAAGGTAACCCAACCTGTTAAATTTTTTAAATGAACAGAAGTCCCCAAGATTTCTAGACCTAACCACTTCAGAAACAAATGGTTACGCCAATGTTTCCCAACGTTGTACATGCTTTTATTTTTTCATTTACTTTCTCCATGTTTTTTTCGAACAAAGGCAGCTACTATCCCGAGTTAAGTGGAGTTACAGGATGAGGGTCACTTCCTATGGGCGTAGAGCAACCACGTAAGTGCTAAGTGCAAGCAGCGGGGTTACCTTCGAGATTAACCCAACAACGCCAATAATAATCGTGTAATAACGAACCCGACCACAGCCTGTTCTACTCTTATCCTGGTTTCCTAGCTCGGAAGCGACGTTTTCCACGTTACACGTGTGTCCGTACGCTCTGAGCTACATTTGAGAACGGGTTGCTTGTAATCAGCCATCAGTCTGGTTTGATTACCCGCTCGGGTTAAATGAATATGGACAACGGTGAACGGGGTCGAAACCGGTTGAATGATTTACAAGCATCGCGCGATCTGCTTGATTGATCTGACAGTGAGAAGTTTCGTTCTCTCGATATTTAACTCTTTCGCTACCATACTATGAGAGATTATGAACGTCTACGGTAATTTTCGCCAAAATAATTTGTTAGAAAGGTTACGGAGAAAATTAACCGAAGGCTGTGTGTATACTTGTAATTGTGTGTACGTTGGTGTGCAATTTCAGTGAAATTCAACGATTTACTCTGATGTGAATAGTTCCGATTTAGGAGACTGACACGAATTGCACAGCTCATTTTAGTTCGTAGCTCTTTGATTCGTAAGCTGGAGGTTGATTAGAGAATGGAGTTAATTGGAGGAGTTTAATTAGAGCTTTGGAGAATAGTTAGATTAGAGGATGTGAATGTTAAAGTTTATAATATGTGAACTGATCAGTGGACCTAAATAGGGCTTCAATTCGGTTTATTTAGAATGTCAAGGTTCAAATTTGAACATTTGATTCTTGGAGAGTTAAAATTTGGAAATTGGGAAAGTTGGGGTTTGGGGAACTTGGGATTTGGGGAGATGGGGATTTGGGGAGATTGGGATTTGGGGAGATGGGGATTTGGGGAGATGGGGAGATGGGGATTTGGGGAGATTGGGATTTGGGGAGATTGGGATTTGGGGAGATTGGAATTTGGGGAGATTGGAATTTGGGGAGAGTGGGATTTGGAGAGATGGGGATTTGGAGAGATTGCGATTTGGGGAGATTGGGATTTGGGGAGATTGGGATTTAGGGAGATTGGGATTTGGAGAGATTGGGATTTGGAGAGATTGGGATTTGAGGAGATTGGGATTTGGAGAGATTGAGATTTGAGGAGATTGGGATTTGGGTAGATTGGAATTTGGGGAGAGTGGGATTTGAGGAGATTGGGATTTGGGAAGATTAGAATTTGGGGAGAGTGGGATTTGGGAAGATTGGGATTTGGGGAAATTGGGATTTGAGGAGAGTGGGATTTGGAGAGATTGGGATTTGGGGAGATTGGAATTTGGAGAGATTGAAATTTGGGGAGATTGGGATTTGAGGAGAGTGGGATTTGAAGAGATTGGGATTTGAGGAGATTGGGATTTGCGGAGAGTGGGACTTGTGGAGATTGGGATTTGGGGAGATTGGGATTTAGGGAATTTGGAATTTGGAGAGATTGGGATTTGAAAGCTTGGAGTATAAAATTCTGTAAATATAAGGATTTGGGGATATACACTATAAGACATTATATAGATATTATTAGTTGTAAGTTGAGTTGTAAGAATTTAGGAATATATTGATTTGGAGCTACCAAGATTAGGAACCCCAGAAAAATTGAAATTATACTAATTTAAAGATATAAAAGTTAAAAAATATACAACATCAAGAAAAGCACAATCTGAGCATTTCTACCTTTGAAAAATTAAGAACTTAAAAATTCGAAAACTTGAAAGTCCAACAATTAGAGCTATCAATAAGCATTGTTATCAACCCAAGAATCACGCAACCCCATAAATCTCGTCTCAGATTTTCGCACGCGTGTACGTACACGTATCTAACAAAGAAAGAGTCCGCACGTGAGGCCACCGATCAAAGATCTGTCACTTATCTAGTACGTAGCTACCGATAATTAACAAAAAGCACCTGAGATTTCCAGGTTCAGGACGCGTGTTGCGTTCATCGAGCGATCGATCGAGCGATCGCGATCATAAATTCACCGGCAGCCCAACATTTGCTCGAGCATGGCCAATAAACACGACCGGTTAATGATTTATCGTGATCTTGCGGCTGACGCACATGCTTACTTACGTACCTATCTGTTCGCTCTCTATCGCATTCAGATCATACTTTTACCTATGCATTGCTCCACGGTTCGCGAAAGAGAACGCTTTCTTTCGTTAAATGACAGCGTCTGAGTCATAGCCGGGCATTCGTGTGCACCAGGAACCGAACTGACCACCAGCTGCCTTTATCTCCGGCTACGTTCACGGAAAAAATCGACGTCTCTCTAATGTTAGGTTACCTGCACAACTTCTGACGGTTCATTTATCGCCGTTGACTAACATGCAAATTACACGGGCTTTGATGAACCTTGCTAATAAGTAGTTTTCTCGTGGTAATTCTTCCTTACTGAATTAGTGGGCTATTGTTCTATTATTAGCTGTATTACCAATCGAAACTTTCGAGTACAAAAATGTGGATGTGATTATTTTAGAATTATTGGTTTAGAAATTTGAAATTTTAGATATGTAAAATTTGGATTTGGGGAATTTTAGATTTGGAGAATTGGAAGTTGGGAAATTTGGAATTTGGGGAATTTGGGATTTGGGGAAATTGGGATTTGGGGAAAATTGGGATTTGGGGAAATTGGGATTTGGGGAATTTGAGATTTGGGAAATTTGGGATTTGGGGAAATTGGCATTTGGAGAATTTGGAATTTGGGGAATTTGGAATTTGGGAGATTTGGAATTTGGGGAATTTGGAATTTGGGAGATTTGGAATTTGGGAGATTTAGAATTTGGGGAATTTGGAATTTGGGAGATTTGGAATTTGGGAGATTTGGAATTTGGAAGATTTGGAATTTGGGAGATTTGGAATTTGGGGAATTTGGAATTTGGGAGATTTGGAATTTGGGGAATTTGGAATTTGGGAGATTTGGAATTTGGGAGATTTGGAATTTGGGGAATTTGGAATTTGGGAGATTTGGAATGTGGGGAATTTGGAATTTGGGAGATTTGGAATTTGGGGAATTTGGAATTTGGGAGATTTGGAATTTGATGAATTTGGAATTTGGGAAATTTGGAATTTGAGGAGTTTGGAATTTGGGGAATTTGGAATTCGAGGAATTTGGAATTTGAGGAATTTGGTATTTTGAGGGATTTGGAATTTGGGGAATTTCAGATCTAGGGAATTTGAGAATTGGAGTATTTGGGGTCTGGGGAATTTTAAATCTGAGGATTTTGAGATTTGAGGATTTGGAGAATTTTGGATCTGGGGAATTTGGGATTTGGGGAATTTAGGGAATTTTAGGAATTAGGGGATTTAACTAATTTAGAAGATTTGGGTAATTTTAGAAATTCAAAATTTTATAAACTGAAATACTTAATAATCCCTCAATCTCGAATTCCGAATTTTTAATTTCAAAAATCCTTTCCAAAAATCCTAAATTCTCAAATTCTTCAATTTGACAACGAAATAAAATAAATATCACTTTAGTATCACACAGATACAACAAGTTACACTTAATTAAATAGGGACATTTATTAATAAACGTATCCATTAAAATATGAAAGTGAATGGTTACAAGAATCGCAAGAAACAGTGAAAAATTAATTAATCGCCTGTTGCGAATTAAAAGAGCGTTCCACAACAACGTGATAGCGCAAAATCGCATACGATAATAAACACAAGGAAAAAGATACGAGCCCCACTGGAAATGAAATTGAACCAAGCGGTTATGGAACACCGTACTCTTATTAGACTGGCTAGTAATTAGGATTAATCATTTTCGCGCAACTCGATGCAGGTTAATTAACGTTGCATGCTACTGCGAATGCTGATAATAATGATGATGACGGTAGAAATGTGGAGTTTGTTGATTCTTCCTGGTATTGATTGCTATAATTATACGCATCATAAATAATTTTTGAGAAATAACTATTACTTGCTCGTGGTATTAAAGAGAGTATTAAATAATATGTACTTATGTTAAAATCAAGATAGAAGTATCATGTTGATAATACGTTAAAATATAAATGAACACGACACATAGTTAATAACCTTCTGTATAATTGAAAATTTGATAAATGTTGGTTAATAAAAGCTACGTACTTTAAAGGCAGATACGTGATATTAAATTTTAATTAATACGTCATGCTTCGTTAAAAAGTATAATAAAAGTATCAGATTTAATTGCAACAAAGTTTGTGCTAAAATGAAAACTTTCGCGAATAAAAATGTTTAATAATCCAATATACACCTGTGCGGTAATGAACATAACCTATATATCGGTCATTAACTTAACCTATAAATACTACCTGTGAATTGTAAAACTTTTAGGGATTTTAGGAATTTGGGGATTTGAGGAATTTGGGATTTGGGGAATTTGAGATTAGGGAGATTTGGGATTTGGAAGATTTGGAATTTGGGAAATTTGGAATTTGGAGAGATTGGAAGTTGGGGAGATTGGGATTTGGGGAGATTTGGGATTTGGGGAGATTGGGATTTGGGGAGATTGGGATTTGGGGAAATTGGGATTTTGGGAGATTGGAATTTGGGGAGATGGGGATTTGGGGAGATGGGGATTTGGGGAGATGGGGATTTGGGGAGATGGGGATTTGGAGAGATTGGGATTTGGGGAGATTTGGGATTTGGGGAGATTGGGATTTGGAGAGATTGGGATTTGGGGAATTTGAAATTTAGAGAGATTGGGATTTGGAGAAATTGGAATTTGGGGAGATTGGGATTTGGGGAGATTTGGGATTTGGGGAGATTTGGGATTTGGGGAGATTGGGATTTGGAGAGATTGGGATTTGGGGAGATTGGAATTTGGGGAGATTGGGATTTGGGGAGATTGGAATTTGGGGAAATTGGGATTTGGGGAATTTGGGATTTGAGGAATTTGGGATTTGGGGAATTTGGAATTTGGAGAATTTGGAATTTGAAGAATTTGGAATTTGGGAAATTTGAGACTTGAAGAATTTGGAATTTGGGAATTTTGGAACCTGGAAAATTTGGGATCTGAGAATTTTGCAATCTGGGAAAAATAATAAAAAAAAAAAAAAATAAGATGTTAAAAGTCTCATAATTTACAGAACAGCAAGAGCTTTTTATTATTTGAAGAACCTCAAAAGCAGTCAAAGGCAGAAAATTATTACAAAAAAAGCACGCTCAAGGTGCATAAAATCCTGAGACACCCAAGTGAGATTAAAATCCTAAGAAAGACGATAGCAAGCTTCAGCAACATATGGAGATGAAACGAGGTCGAGAGGTCATTAGAATTTCATAGAAGAGGATTGGTGGACGAAGGGATCAAGGACACTTCAAACTACTCTTTTTTTGTTTTATTCAATGAACTCTGGTCAATTCTACGAATTCTATGCGCTTTCGAAAAGTTTTCGTTTGAAGACGAAAATGGGTCGACCTCCATGCACGAATAGTTTCGAACAACTGTTTCACTTTTCCTTAATTTACATTGCATTCCTTCGTCAAACTACTTTGATTGCGCTTTCAATTCTATTAGATTACCTTTCGATCCTATCAAAATTTGTTTAAAATTTGTAAATGAAATTGAATAAATAAGGAGAGAAGTCAATAAATTGTGAGAAATATATTAAATGCTTGTATAGAAATTTATTTTAAGGTTTGAATTAGGTTAGACTTCTATGACTTTAAATTTATATAGTTTCAAATCATGTTATTCTAGATATTATAGTTTTGAACCTGTATGACTCTAAAAACATATAGTTCGAAATACTTATAGGTCGAAATTCCTGTAGTTTCCAAATTCTATATTTTCCAATCTCGCTGTTCCTATATTTGCATCCACAATTTTCTCTATCACAACCCCCAAATTTGTAACTTTCTCAACTCTCAATTTCCTACATCCCTAAATTCTAAAATTTCCAGATTTCTAACACCCCAAATTCTACATCCCCAAATTCTAAAATTTTCAAATTTCTAACACCCCAAATTCCAAATCCCCCAACTTCCTACATCCCCAAACTCTAAAATTTCCAAATTTCTAAATCCCCAAATTCCAAATCCCCCAAATTCTAAAATTTCCAAATTTCTAACACCCCAAATTCCACATCCCTAAATTCTAAAATTTCCAAATTTCTAAATCCCCAAATTCCAAATCCCCCAACTTCCTACATCCCCAAATTCTAAAATTTCCAAATTTCTAACACCCCAAATTCCACATCCCTAAATTCTAAAATTTCCAAATTTCTAAATCCCCAAATTCCAAATCCCCCAAATTCTAAAATTTCCAAATTTCTAACACTCCAAATTCCACATCCCCAAATTCTAAAATTTCCAAATTTCTAACACCCCAAATTCCACATCCCCAAATTCTAAAATTTTCAAATTTCTAAATCCCCAAATTCCAAATTGCCCAACTTCCTACACCCCTAATTTCCTTTATTCCCAAATCTCTACATCACCAAATTCCTATATCCCCAAATTCCTATCCTCCCAATTTCCTATATCCCCAAATCTACCTCCCCAATTTCCTATATCCCCAAATCTACCTCCCCAATTTCCTATATCCCCAAATCTCAACATCCTCAAATCTCCACATCCCCAATTCCTCACAACCCATAAATCCCACCATCCCCAATTCCCCATAATTCACCAACCCTTAAATCCCCAAATTCCACACCCCCAATCACACAACCCAAATAACATACAATAAAGAATAAAATTCATAAATGAATAATATTAAAATAATGCAATCTACAATTATTTTAAGTAAACCATACAATATCTTCCTATATAATATCTTCAAAGTCGACGGTCACTTCTGATATACCGTATCGAGATATCCGTATCGAGATTCGGGTTCGATTTCTCGGACGATTTGTCAGTACACGATACGATATCGTTTCCTTCGCGTGCTACGAATTTATGCAGGTATCTTGTCGTTATCGATTTTTAACCTCACACACGCTGGACAAAACACGTTAGAGAATAATAGAGAACTCGAGCGAACTTAGATCGTTGAAGATTTTTACGCGCACCAAGTGATTCAGTGACCATTGTTATCTAAATGTAGGTGAAATTATGGAGAAACCTTTGTTTCAGACAAGTTGCACGCTTGCTGAGCTCTCTTTCTATGGTTACTTGCTTTTTAAATGCTTTTGTGAATGCTTTTCTACCCTTCTGAGAAATTGTATCTTGTTTGGTAAATTATTTTTCGATGAAAATGTTTTTATGGTTTGTGATTCAGTATCTCATATTTTTTCAATTTTCATACTTCACATTTTTTTGATTTTCATACTTCATATTTTTTTTATTTTTATATTTCATGTTTCTTCGATCTTCATACTTCATATTTCTTACAATATGCCTCATACTTTTTCAATTTCTTGTAATTTATTTCATATTTACAGAAATACATATGAATATATCAAAAAGATTTCTGATTAAATGATGATTGTGTTTAACAAAAAATATCATCTTCAATTTAAAAATTTTTCGTGATGTTGTGTGTAATAAACAAAATTTTAATCCATTAAAAAATTCATACGTCTTCAGACAGTTTTGCAAACTGTAAGAAATTGAACGAAACTTATTCATTGGTAAAGCATCCTCCATTTTATAACCTAAGCCCCTGCGAGCTGTTTGACGGTGCTACACCAGACAGCCTTAACCTCATTGTACAAAAATTAAACTTCGTTATTGAAATCAATTTTATTGTACTTTTGGAACTATTGAAAAATTATTTAACTACACTAATTATTCATCTGTACATTGTTTACTTTATAAACTAATAATATTTAGAAGTTATCTGATAGTGTTTTACCAGGTGAGTCCTAACCTCACTTCACGAATTAAACTTCGTATTGAAATAAATTTTATTTTATTTTTCGAGTCGTATAAAATTATTTAACGAAAGTAATTATTCATAGATAAATTGTTTGCATAATAATCGAAGTCTGACAGTGCTTGAATGTTGGCACAAAAATGAAGTATGATGCCATTTTGTTTTTAGCGCATCATTTAAGACGATCAAAGAGTTTCAATTTTTCGAAGCATCACAGGTGGCTTTAAATAAACTATAACGCGACGATAAATCCGTGACACTGGTAAAGTTTGCACGGTCAACGAAGCAGGCTGTACCGGTTATTTCCGTTCCACGACATTACGGATCGTTAAATCGAACGCGAGACCTATCGTCACCTAAATCGCGTTCGAATCGAGCCGAGAGATTTCCTGTCGACCCATTAGACGATCTCTGTGACGATTTTACGGAAGTTTAGTGAACGTTCACGACCGAGAAAATTACACGTCGCGGTGTTAAATATTCGACGAAGATTACAGCGAGGAAGAAAACTGCGAGCGCAGTAGAGATTGTATTGGTCACGCTTTATCGCCGTTAATGGCCTACTATAAACGCGTGAATCTATCTCGAACGTGAATTTTATCGTCTGGTGTCTTTCTTTATTTCGCTCGAAGGTAACGAACGCATGACAGTCTATAAATTGCGCACGACAGATAAACATCTTCATCCCCTTTGCGCGATTCGACGAAAACTTCCAAGTGTACTTATTGCAAATTTGTAGTACGAGCTTCGAGGAATAACAATATTATTGAGTTTCGCACGAATCCGTAGAAATGTTCAACATCTTCTTATCTTCTTAACGGGGAATTAATACTGTGGGTATAGATTTAACTTCGCTGAAAAATATTGGTCAACTTTAGCTAATGATGTTTGGGTTCACACGAAATCAAATTATGATGAAGTTTATTGATTATTTTGGAAATCTATTAACTTAGTTGAGACAATTAAATTAATCATTTATCCAATGATTTAATTTAATGATTTATTGTATGATTTTTTTTTTAATAATTTATTGTATGATTCAATTTAATGATTTATTGTATGATTTTTTTTTAATAATTTATTGTATGATTCATTTTTATGATTTATTAAATGATTTTTTTAAATAATTTATTGTATGATTTAATTTAATGATTTATTGTATGATTTTTTAAAATAATTTATTGTATGATTTTTTTTAACAATTTATTGTATGATTCATTTTTATGATTTATTGAATGATTTATTTTAATAATTTATTGTATAATTCAATTTAATGATTTATTGAATGATTTTTTTTTAATAATTTATTGTATGATTCAATTTAATGATTTATTGAACAATTTATTTTAATAATTTATTGTATGATACAATTTAGTGATTTATTGAATGATTTGACGTAATAATTTATTAAAAAATTCAATTTGATAATTTACAACTTCTTAAATGTTTTTTTACTCAATAACTGATTTAAAGTATTAAATAATTCAATTGAAGAACATGTAAATTTTAATAATCTATAAATTAAATTTATACTCAATAATTGTCAATTAACATTGTACTAATAATGTAGTATATATAATCCTATATATATATCTTATATATAATCCTATATATAGAACTAATAATTTAAATCAATATACAATAAATCTTGAAAAATGAACAACAGCAAAAATCCCCAAAAAGTTTAAAAAATAATAAAACAAGATTTAAAAGGTATCTAAACGAAGATCTAATATGGTGTTCGCCGGCACTGCACAGTGATAACGAATCCGTCCATTTCAAACCTCAAACGATTGCACAAACTCCAACTATAATCAACAGAACCCACTTCAGCTTTTCAAACATTCTCTTCCCTCCACGTTCGAAACTCGACCCAAATTCGCCCACCTCGTGCAACCCTTCACGATCGAACTTTCCCTAATAACGGCATAATGCAAATCAACGCTGCAATTCGACCAAGACCATGCCCAACAGTTAAGTTAGACGAATGTACGTTGCATCTCTATTATCTCGTTCGACCACAGCCATCATAGTACACGTATACGCGACACATAGCGATCGTTCTCGCACAGAAACATATTTCGATCGTTCCCAGATCCACGTCGATAGATCTCGAAGCCTCTCTGATCACGTCGAGGTTAACCTGGTATTATTATCTCCGAATAATGGAGCACGCCCTAGCTACGACTTTTCATAGTAATGGCGCTAAGAATACGGTCAGACGAACCCCTTCAGGTACTGTGTATCATTATTAGGGTTTGTGTATTTTATATTTCATTTTCACCGGATGTAATTTGCCGACGAGAATTACGGTTACTGCTCTGATTTTGCGCTTCTCATCTGGGGTGCTGTATTTATAACTGTGGTAATATTTGTGGAAAAAGTTTGTGCTTATGCGTTTGATAATATGGTGAGAGGAGGATAAGGGGTGAAAGATTATAGGTTTATGAGTTTCTGTAGTGATGGACCGATGTGTTCTTAAATTTTTAGACTTCCACATGTTTGTACCTTCAAATTCCTATTTTCCAAATACCTATATCAACAGATTCCTATATTCTCAAATACCTATACATCTAAGTCTCTAGATTTCCAGATTTGTGTACCCCAAGTTCCTATATATCGATACTCCTCTATCTCCAAATCCTACATCCTCAAATTCCTATATGAGAGATCCCTATATTCCCAAATTGCTATATCCCTAAATCCCTATTTTCTAAGTCCCTACATCACCAAATCCCTACCTTCCCAAATTCCTAGACCCCAACTCCCAATATTCCCAAATTCTCGCATCTTCAAATTTCGACATCACCAGGTCTCTACATCCCCAACCGCCTATATCCCCAACCTCCTATATCACCAACCTCCTATATCCCCAACCTCCCGTATCCCAAAATTCCTATATTCCCAAATTTCTATATCCCCAAATCTCCAGCTACCTAAATCCAAATACCACCAGATCTCTACATATCAAACTACCTATATCACCAGAGTCAGACCTCTCCATACACCTATATCAGACTACCTATATCTACCTAAATCCCTGAATCACTAGATCTCTATATCTCCACCTACCTAACTCCCTATACCTCTAGTTTAAACTCTGAAAAACTCACCACTAAATCTTCCAGATACAGTCTTTTCTGTAATGTCAACTCGCAGAAGTCTCCGGTTCGATAAAATATGCTGCCGTCAATGAGTTAAAAATAGGTTTCTTAGATGTAACGTTACCTCATGCTATAAACATAAATAACGATCTTTTTTTCAGCGTTTTTATCGTACGAAAAATGTTATGAATGTAGAGTGAAAAATTTATAGGTGATTTAAACTTAGAAGTTTGATAATTTGGCACTGTTGTTAAAAAATGATTTTTATTTGTTCGAGAAGTATTCACCGCAGTGCGTAGAACTAGGGGGTAGATCAAGCGTTAACGGGTGACGCTTTGTTTTGCAATATTCGTTCACATTATTACCCAAGTCTATATAACACAACAAGGAATATTATTAATACTGTCAGTAATAATGACAGTATCACTGTCGTTTATAATAGTCATCTATAAATATCAGTGGTCATTGTGTACCTAAATGAGTGACAACAATATTGTCCCAATATCTATAATAATTGTCAATAATTTAAGATATCGAATGCTCCTAAGTTACCGAAGTATTAATATCGCCTAACATTTCTGGTCAACAAACTGAAATACTGGAAACTGAAAGTAGATATAAAAAGTTCCTTACACCCTTATACGTTTACAAGACAAATAAATCGAAAAGACAATTCTTGACATGCTCCACCATTTTTTCTTTCCTACATCACAAATATGATATACCTGTAGATTAAATCTTAAACGACTTTTTCTTCCTTGAAAATATAAAAATTCCTCAAGTTCAAGCACTACTAATTTCAGTCCTATAATTCAATTTCTCTCAAAATTTTCTCGTACTCATCAAGATATACGTCAGCCCAAAACGAAGTTTCATAAACACAGTCAAACAATGTATCAAGCGTGAACTCTGAAAGCACAATGCGTACACGTACAGACATCGAATCCGCAGTGGTAAGTCGTGAACCGTGTGTTCATCGAACAAGTTTTCACGAAACGTGGCAATGGTTAAGAACCTTCGTAAAGGCAGGGAACGTACGGGAACAATCGCGAACGAGACACGCGTTCCGAGGACTCGCCTGCAGCCTGCAGCAACCGAAACGAGCAACAAAGATCAGCCTGGACCGCGTTAGATGGTGCGAGCCGTTGTACCAGCGTGGCGGAACACGGCACAAATTGACCCGCGTGTTCCGTGAATCAATGGTGCGTGAGAACGAGAGAAAGTGCTCGGCTAATGAGATCGAGATATCTCACGTGATCCGTCGGCGGTGTCGAGATCGGGGATCCCGTACCGAGCCGTAAAAAAATATCACCACCGGGTCCCACTATTTCACACCTTCCTTTCCTCTTCTTCCGCGTCGGTTATTTTCCGCTTGTTCGTCAGCCTCTTCAGATCACGAGAGATGATCGATATCCGCAGACACTGACGTTCGGCCGAGAATCACGAAGGTCGTTACGCGAAAAGGGTATCCCGAGAATACTCGCGGCGAGCACAATGACGACGACGACCACGAAAGACGTTGAAGAAGACGAAAGACGAGTACGACGACGCGTTTTCGACGCTCTCGCAACACGACTTTCGCGCTGGACCACCCGGAGCCCACGGTTCCTCCGATTCTATTCGCCGTCTTCTCCCTCGTACTGTGTATACGCCGATAAACCACCCACCGCCCGGCATCCCCTCCACCGTCCCTCTTCAACCCCTATTGCCAGCCCGCTATAGTAGGATGCGGGGAGTTACTGGGGTGGGATCAATATGAGGTTGAGCGAACGCGGGAAATTCGCGCGCAGGTCCTTCTACCACCCTACACGATACCGACCGACCACCACCCCCTCCAACCCTGTCCTCTGCCCACACCCTCTGCCTCTCCTTTTCTCACCAAAGCGACTTACGCTCTCGCGACTTCGCCCTTCGTCCATCTTTCTTCGATTTTCTTCCTACCTTTAACGCTCCACGTCCCGACGCACAGTGGCACAGAATCCCGCTGATATACCGATGTGCCACTTTTTCTATTTAAAACCGATCTTAGCCTACCAGGACCATTCTTGCCTCGTTAGACTCACCTGCTTTAAGTCGGTCAGGTGATCAACTCTGCCTAGGACGTTTTTAGGGTCGCGGTCTGAGGTCCTTTTAGGGTGTGTTGCGATTTTACACGCTTTTTGGGGTGGGCGAGTTTAGATGCCTTTTAGGGTGTGCTGCGAGTGATGCTTCTTAGGATAATGATAGGGGTTGTTGAGTTAGGTGCTGGATATGTAATATGAATGCAAAACAGTGACGGGAGATGATGAAGATCATGGACGTAAGGGTGCGCAGAATGTGCTCTTCTGGGGATTCGTGGAAATTTCTAGTTTGAATATTTAAAGATTTCTGGCTTTTGATAGATAACTCGGAGCGATATGTATATTTAAAAATTTAAAAGTATCTCAATTTAAAAATTTATGCAGAAGAACTCTTGAAATACTTTTAACTTCGATGTCTTCAGCCAATACCATTTTTTCTTGCTTTCAATTAAATTTGATAGACAATTGTTTATTAACAATAAAAAATATTTTCTTCACTATTACTAGCTATAGCTAGTAACCTCAAATCTCTTATTGAATAAACAAGACAATATTTAAATCTTTATTGCTATAATTCCTCATATAAATTCTTTAACACATTTGAGAAAATAATTTAAGAATTGAGGACACAGAATTTTTAATACAAAATAAAATTGCAGAAGAATTTTGTGTTATAAATGAATGTCTGAGGGATGAACAAAGTCAAAGGTGAAACCCACAAGCAAAAAATTTTTGCTACTTTTTTTCGTAATATCTGGGATTCTGTTTGCGACTCCCCAGCTCGACGTCAGCCCTAACAATCTACCCCCAATACCGACATCCCCTGGCCTCCTTTCAACCCTTACCTGATCGTCCACGCACCTCTAGCGGTCGACGAATCACTTCGTGTCTACAACCCGTTTTCCACTCTGGTCGACAAACCCTCTTTGATAAGGAGACCCGAAGAAGCTTTTTTCTGTTTCTCTCTCCTGTTCCTTTCCCAGGGATTTCATCTACAACCCCTCGGAAAGGAAACTCGTGGAAAATTGTGTTGTCAGAATGTCTCGGATAGACCACGTAAGTGGATGAATGATTTTGGAGATATTGATTTTCTCTATATGGAAGACCATTTTCTTTTATTCTTTTTATTGGATTCCTTTTCCACTTATTTCTCCATACAGATATTATGGAGGAAATGAATGATGGGGAAGTATATTTGTTCACACTTTTTCTACGCATACTTACAATTTTCCATAAAAAAATACAACTCACTTTCTGTTAGTTTTATCAATCCACAAAAGTTAGTCACACGTTCGAGTTTGTAGATGTGTGAAGTTAGATATTTATTTGAACAAAAATATTCTATATATAATTTTTATGAGTGCTTATGTATGATGTTTAATGAAGTCCTAAAATTTGTGTAGCTTAGTCGACGTTTTATATTTTTTACCCCGATTCTGAACATAAAATTCATCGCACAATATGAATTTTTATAAATTTTAGGATACTTTCATTTTTTATAACGAATTCGTATATGATGAACGTGTTTGAACATCAGTTATGTTAAATTTCTGTTTGAAATAATTTTAGCAATAATTTGATACCTAAACAATTACATTAAATATTCAAGATAATTTTCTATGCAATATACTAATAATTTATTACATAAAGAATTACATGGAGCATTTGAAAACGAAAGTCTATGCAGTCAACGAAAATTATGTACCCAATGTCGAATCGAAAGGGTTAGTGAAAGAGGAATAATGTAGCATTGGCAAAATCGATATTCTAGTGGTTCTGTTTTCACCAAATCTTATGCAACCTTCTCTTTCGATGCAGATGCGATTCCCGGAAGAAAAGAGGCCGATTTCTATGCGTTCTTCTGTCGCGAACTTCCGCGAACGCTGTTAAATTTGCACGAAACGCGGACTACATTTCCGTACATTTTTCAGACGAGTTCTATAGAATTCTGCTTCCGAGAAACTCCACGGGATGGGCTCGTGGATTATATATTCTCTAAATATTTTGCATCCACCATATTCACGTAAAAAGTTGCGTTAGAGATTTTCATAATTGAAGAGTACAAACTGTTTCGACGAATAACTGTGAATCACTCGTGCGAGTTGCATATTTAACTGCATATGCGATGTGTGTTTCATGTGTATCGCGTTATATGGCAGAAATATGGAATTAGCTTGAAGTATGAAAACAATGTTATATAATATGATGTTGTCAAACATTTTTAATATGAATATCATATAACATGATGTCATTAAACATTTTTATTATTGATATTATATAATGTTTTGTTATTATACATTTTTAGTATGAACGTCATATAACATGAAGTCATTAAACATTTTTATTATTTATATTATATAATGTTTTGTTATCAAACATTTTTAGTATGAACGTCATATAACATGAAGTCATTAAACATTTTTATTATTGATATTATATAATGTTTTGTTATCAAACATTTTTAGTATGAACGTCATATAACATGAAGTCATTAAACATTTTTATTATTGATATTATATAATGTTTTGTTATCAAACATTTTTAGTATGAACGTCATATAACATGAAGTCATTAAACACTCTTATTATTAATATTACACAATATATTGTTATGAAACATAGTTATTATTAATGTCATATAATACAACGTTTTAAAGCATTTATTTATTAATATTACAAGCCATAAAATACATAAATCCGTAAATATTTCAGCGTCCGTAAATATTCTCCATTACCTATCTAATAATTCATACTCTGTCCGCAAGAATTAAAAACGCATCCGAATATAATTGAAAGAACAGCAAGTTAATAAAACGTCCACAAATAAATGTATCAAAGAGAAAATTAAAAGTCGGAAAGTGTTTAATATGATTGTAAAGGAGAATTATTATAAAGGTACGAATGTTAACGATAATATTCTACATCATTTAACATTAATGATAAATTTTCTGGTTCATCAAAATGCTCTTTTCTCTGCAACTCTGTAACCAGAGAGGATCAAACGACGTTGGATTGAATTTACGCCATTACCGCCCACACCCTTCTGCGAGTCTTACATCGAAAATCCTCATTAAACATTTCACCGGTGAAATTACGAGTCAAGTTTACACCGGAAGTTTCTTCGAATGTTTGAACAGTGTAACCGACTGAAGAATTACGTTTGAAAATTGGTAGGAATTAAACCCGGGGGAAAATTTCAAATTTCCTTCGTTTCGAAAGTTGTTATACTGTGAATTAATGGGGTGGGTACCGCAAATTCTATGGCTATGATTATGTTGTCTATGTCTATGTCTATGTCTATGTCTATGTCTATATCTATGTCTATGTCTATGTCTATGTCTATGTCTATGTCTATGTCTATGTCTATGTCTATGTCTATGTTGTCTAACTAGTACTTCTCTACCATCAATTTCAGTTCTCCTCTTAATTTTTAAATTTGAATAAATATCCTCAGACATTCCTAGAATCTCCTCAAATTTCCCTAGTGTCTATAGAACCTCCAAATTTCCCTAGTATCTACCTCCAATCAATTTCAGTTCTCCTCTTAATTTTTAAATATGAATAAACACCCTCAAACATTCCTAGAACCTCTTCAAACTTCCCTAGATGCCTACAGAATCTCCAAATTTCCCTAATATCTCCCTCCAATAAATTTCCCTTCTCCCCTCAATTTTTAACTCTAAATTTTCAAATGTACACCCTCATACTCAAATTTGTGATACCAACGCAGAAATGCTTTCGTGAATCATGCTTGGTAACCACAGAATACTCTTCAATCAATAATCAATTGTATATCAATCAGAGGAAATGCACAACCCAGCAACGAAAGGGTTAATGATCGTATTGAAGGAATGTTTTTAAGCAAAAGGAAGTTCTTTCGCGAAGCACTCCAGGAAGATAAACGAGCCACTTCCGGACGACAAACCGGGTCCACGACGATGAGATTCGAGGGGCGAATTGGAATTCGGCCAGAAGATCGCAAATGAACGACGTCATCTTGGTGGCTCCACACCGACCGGAGTAATCATTATCGCAAACAGGAGTATAGGCTGTTACGGAGACTTGCGGATTCCATGCGGATGAATGTACAATGCATGATAGCTTGTTATCGATATAGCTGATAAACAAATTGTGGATGGTATTATTGTCATCACTGGCAAAAGAAAAATTTCGGAAAAAATATAAGAAAAATAATACATAGTTTAGTTATATAAATTACTAGTTAGTTAAAAAAATATGTTAAGACTATATATTTGATCTGATATTAAGTGATGTCATGTTATGTTACATTATATGTACACACATTATGCATACATTAAATGATACATATATTTATTCTGACATTAAGTGATGGAAGGAAACTTGTCAGCCATATTTAAATTTACTTTCGATAGCTTAAATTTATAATCTATTATAAATGACTTTTATAATGATTTGATTACATCAACTGACTTTTATGTGAAAATTAATTTAAACCTTCTTCAGAAATGTAGAAACTAACCCTCTAATTAATCTGTACGTTCAGTATAATAATATAGGCAATGTTTTGAGGTTATCTAGCTGATACAATTATTTTATTGATTTTATTATTTGTAACTATTAGCTAACTTAATTTGGACATAATAGATAATGATGTCATATAAATATACTTGTCTTTGTATACATTTCAAACTAAACCCAACCCAACCTAACAAAATTCTCCTTTCTTACAGAAGTTTAAAAGTTCAAATATATTTTAAGAAGCACACTCGGACAAATTAATTACACCGTCCACAGTGCCAATTATGCTCGAGTGTATCCTTGAAGCTCGAACTTGAAGGCTAAAATTAAAATAAGCCTTTCACGATATCTAAATTTAAAAAAACCAATAGCAAACTTCCTTAAAAATTACCCACATCAAAATCTTTATTAAAATACCAAAAAAAAATTCTAAAATTACAAACTTGCTCCAAAGAAACCCAAATTAAGTTTTTAATCCAAAGTGCAAATCCAAATCCACTAAAAAATTTGAACTTTCGTTTTTCAATTCTTTATTCCAAAATTTAAAGATTATTTAAAATTTTTAATTCACAGAAGTTCAAATCCAAATCCACTCCAAAATTTGAACTTTCACTTTTCAGTCCTTCATTCTAAAATTTAAAGATTGTCTAAATTTTTAATTCACAGAAGTTCAAATCCAAATCCACTAAAAAATTTGAACTTTCACTTTTCAGTCCTTCATTCTAAAATTTAAAGATTGTCTAAAATTTTTAATTCACAGAAGTTCAAACTCAAATCCACACCAAAATTTGAACATTCGCTTCTCAATCCCTCATTCCAAAATTTAAAAATTGTCTGAAATCATCGAATAGAGAACAAAACGTTTTTTCCTTCACAAAAAATTCGCATGAAAGAATCGATGTAAATTATTAATAAATAGGACGTATTCGTGTTCGCAACGGTTAAAGCGAGCAATTCTGTTTTTCAAGCGTTGACCAGCAACATGGGAAAAGAAAGAGATTGGTCGAGCGTGGTTTATAAGCGGATGTCACGAAACGAACGAAGGTTTTATTACTACGATTTATCGATCGTTGGACAAATAAAAAATACATTGCGCGAATCGAAATAATTGTACGTGAGCAGACAACGGACATAATCGTTGCCACGCGAGCGTAGCAAAGAACGAGCAAAGCTTTTGACATCTTGACAATGGCTTGCATTTTCCTGTCGACGATCCAACTGCTTTAAACCAGCCACTGTTTATTGTTCGTATAAACGAGAACGTCTGATGGTTTCAATTTATTTTACGTTCTAGCTTCTCGATTTTAATAGCGCATGATGTAATGGTGGAGGTGTGCAACTTGCAATTAAGTGTCAATGTCGGAAATTTAGAGATCTTTTAGTATGTTGATGATGTGGTTTAGATGTTGTGAGTGCAAGAGATGTGATGTGCACGATATTTGTAGATTCTTAGGTTTTTGGGATTGTACATTTTTAGGTTTCTGAAATTTTAGAATTTTGTAAGGTTTAGAATTCTTGAATTCTCAAATTTTAAATTTTCTACATTTCCGAATTTCTAAACCCCTAAATTCTAATATTCTAAAAATTTGCTACGCCCCCAAATTCTAAAATTTCCAAATTTCTAACACCCCAAATTCCGAATCCCCCAATTTCCTACGTCCCCAAATTCTAAAATTTCCAAATATCTAAATCCCTCAATTTCCCACGTCCCCAAATTCCACATCCCCCAATTTCCCACGTCCCCAAATTCTAAAATTTCCAAATTTCCAACACCCCAAATTCCAAATCCCCCAATTTCCTACGTCCCCAAATTCTAACATTTCCAAATCTCTAAATCCCCAAATTCCACATCCCCCAATTTCCCACGTCTCCAAATTCCACATCCCCCAATTTCCCACGTCCCCAAATTCCACATTCCCCAATTTCCCACGTCCCCAAATTTTAAAATTTCCAAATTTCCAACACCCCAAATTCCAAATCCCCCAATTTCCTACGTCCCCAAATTCTAAAATTTCCAAATCTCTAAATCCCCAAATTCCACATCCCCCAATTTCCCACGTCCCCAAATTTCACATCCTCAAATTTCCCACGTCCCCAAATTCCAAATCCCCCGATTTCCCACATCCCCAAATTCTAAAATTTCTAACTTCCACCCCTAAATTTCCAACTTCCTCACCTCTCAAATTTCCAAACCTCCTAACCCAAAAATTCCCATAAACCAACGCAGCTCTCCAAATTTCCAAATCCCTAAGTTTCCAAGTTTCCAAGTATTCTGCGACTTTGCTATAACGAACATTTTCACGGAAAACACGACGGTGAGTCAGGTCGTTCAATATTTCATTGTGGAATTCGTAAACAGTAAAAAAGAGCGAGCGAAAGGGGTATTAAATAGTATGGGGGGGCAAAGGCCGCATATTTATAACGCGGTTAATAGTTACCGAGGTATGTACGAGGTAATTAGCCGGGAAATTAAATCACGTTAAACCGCCGGGACTCATAACAGAGAATCAGTGAACTATGTGGCAAAAGTATGTGCACGATCATAATGGATCGGAAAATTCATAAACGTGTTCAAGTTTAAGGTCAGCATCTGTATGGATCATTAATACCCTTCAAATTATTTTCGCCGTTACAGCCATAAAAGGGGAAAAAGATGCGGCGAGCTAAAATAGTGCAGCACGTGCATTTTAATTTATTTTTAAATTTTAGCAGTTTATTGGGTACTGAGGTAATTATGGTATTCGGTAATTTATACTTTAATGATATTATTTTTTTACTGTTTGAATCCATGTTATTTGTCACACTTTCTGAACAGTTGTCTGAAACTGTTTTTTATTTATTATTTAAGATCATGTG
This sequence comes from Megachile rotundata, assembly GCF_050947335.1. Taxonomy (NCBI): domain Eukaryota; kingdom Metazoa; phylum Arthropoda; class Insecta; order Hymenoptera; family Megachilidae; genus Megachile; species Megachile rotundata. The sequence goes on along the minus strand of NC_134987.1, from coordinate 8,730,149 downwards.
TGATTTCTCTTGTTATTCATTTTTACTTTTGTTTTGTGTTATTCAGATTTGAAATTTTTTCAAATTAGTTTCGTTCTGCATGGTATTATACTATCATAATTTTATACTGGCAATTATAATTGTCTATATTTATAATGACTTTGTTTTCGCATACTATCTGTCATAATATACATATGTGACATGTGACATATGTGAATAACATATCAAGCCAGTACTACTAATTTTGAATTGAAACAAATGATAGAATGATATAATTTAAACAACCATAGATATGTACCATGACTTCGTTTTCATATACTATCTATCATAATATACACACGTATGTGACATATGTGAATAACATATCAAGCCAGTACTACTAATTTTGAATTGAAACGAATTATAGAATGATCCAATTTAAACAACCATAGGTATCTACCATGACTTCGTTTTCATATACTATCTGTCATAATATACACACGTATGTGACATATGTGAATGACATATGAAGCCTGAACTACTAATTTTGAATTGAAACGAATGATACAATTTAAACAACCATACCAAAAGTTAATGTTATAATTTTCTTCTATTTTATTCAATAATTTATAGTTCAGTTAACGTGTTAATTTAGAACTGACAATAGCAAGGACGAGTATCGATGTCTGCAAGATCAGCAGTAGAGGCACACAGACTATAGACACATACTAGGATCAAACACAGGGGATAAGCCACATTGCGTAATATAGCTTGCTATTCGAACCTACCACAATCTAGGGGATGAGACGAACCGTCCATATGAGATAGGACCATTTCCGGGTCAGATCATCTTGAAAATGGCATCATTTATGCCTTACCGACCTAGATCACCTATGAATCCTGAAACTGGAAATTAAACTTTGCTCGACTCGTTTGGTCTCTGTGATCGTGATGAAATTTTCTATCCGGTGTGTAGAAATGGATCTAATTACATTTTGTTAAAAAAAAGATTTAAGAAGGAAATAAATAATTGAAATCTGAAATCACTTTAGACCTAGACTCAACTTCACCTTAGACAACTATGGACCTAGAGTCCTACTGCACTTTAGACACCTATGAACCTAGATCCCTACTTCACCTTAGATATCTATGGACCTAGAGTTCTATGATCTCCAAATTCTTACATTCTGATATCTTTATAGTCCTAAAACTCTACATCCCCAAATCCAAATTGTACCAAATATGGCACAATCTTCATATCCCAATATTCCAATGTACTAGATCCCTATACTCTCATATTCCAATATGTCCAGATCCCTATATCCCAATATTCCAATGTACTAGATTCCTATACTCCCATATTCCAATATGTCCAGATCCCTATATCCCAATATTCCAATGTACTAGATCCCTATACCTCCACATTCCAATATGTCCAGGTCCCGATGCTTCCATATTCCAACATTTCCCACGACCCCACGTCCCCACATCCTCCATATCACACTACGTCCCTACATCTTGATATCTCAAAACCTTCAAATACCTATATAACCCTATATAACCGCTCCCATATAACCCCATGTCCCCATGTCCTCATATCCTTGTAATCTTTTATCCTCACATGTGCCTATATGATCATATTCCTATAACCTGATGCTTCAACATCACTCTACATCATTATACTCGTATAATCCGATATCTCAATATCCGTATATCTGAGAATCCCTATTCCTATATCCTAATTATCATAAATTGGAAGCTGTGCAAGCATAACGACCCTATCGCACGGTAGGATAAGCACTGTGCCAAGGAAACCCGCAACGCAACGGACAGATTCGGTGCAATATTTGCATTTGAAATGTACATGCAAGTGTCAGATAAATGGTTGAGAGAAGTAAAGACGCCACCGGAAGACAAAGGTAATTCTAACTGTCCTTTAGTACGACGTACAGGTCACGATATCATGTGTGATAGGATATGCAATGCGAACGCTACCGCGATTCTCGGCTGCCGTTTTGTATTGTGCTATCAACTTGTTGAAGGGAAATTACATTTCTAATACTGAAGCATTGCATTTGCAAATTCTTAAGTACTTTTGAAGTTCTTATTATTTTGAATTATTAATTTTTAACAATTCGCAAGTATTCTAAGTTCGAGATTATTTGATATATGATGACCTAATTCTCAAATACTGCGATTCATATATGCAATTCTGTAATTCTTTAATTTCCAAATTTCTCAATTCCCAAATCTCCCAATTTCTCAATTTTCAAATTTCTAGTTCTCCAATTCCCTAGTTCCCCCGATACCTAGTTCACCCATTCCCTAGTTCCAAAATTCTCTGGTTCCCAAATTCCGTAATTCCCCATTCCTTAATTCCCCCATTCCCTAGTTCCATAATTCCCTAGTTCCCAAATTCTCTAGTTCCCAAATTCCCTAATTCCCCCATTCCCTAATTCCCCATTCCCTAGTTCCCAAAATCTCTAGTTCCCAAATTCTCTAGTTCCCAAATTCTCTAGTTCCCAAATTCCCTAATTCCCCCATTCCCTAATTCCCCCATTCCCTAATTCCCCCATTCCCTAATTCCCCCATTCCCTAATTCCCCCATTCCCTAATCCCCATTCTCTAATTCCCCCATTCCCTAATTCCCCATTCCCTAGTTCCATAATTCCCTAGTTCCCAAAATCTCTAGTTCCCAAATTCTCTAGTTCCCAAATTCCCTAATTCCCCCATTCCCTGATTCCCCCATTCCCTAATCCCCATTCCCTAATTCCCCCATTCCCTAATTCCCCATTCCCTAATTCCCCCATTTCCTAATTACCCCATTCCCTAGTTCCAAAATTCTCTAAGCCCCATTCCCTAATTTCAAAATTCCCTACTTCCCAAATTCCCAAAGCTCCATATTCCCAAATCCCCTAATTCCCAAATCACCAAATTTCCAAATCCCCTAGTTGCCAATCTAAATTGAAAAAACTTCCAAATACCTAACCTAACTAACCCCAAAATAAAAACCCCATTTATACCAATAATACCAGCACTCCTCAATTTAGCACCCGGATTACCTTCAAACTTGATATCATCTTGATATATAGAATTATCTTTTGAAACAGCAAAATGTATAATTGCAATATTGGGCGGTAGAATAAGGATCTCTATGGCAGTTGAATATCGAAGCGCGTTTATCGAACGCGTGTAAGAGGGGGCGAGTGACCGGCAGAACAGCAAATTGCAACCGGAATCTAAATCTCACCGGTACCCACATACTCACCTGAGGAACTGCGTACTTGCACCCGCATTCCCGATACAAATTGATAGACTGATACCGTGATTAAGTGCCACGGTATCTCGTGTTCGCGAACACTCCTGCGCTGGTGTGCGGTTCGAGGACGTCTGCGTACACGTATTCTACGTACGCGATTAAGGCTTGATTCATAACGCGTTCGTCATTTGATGACGTCGTTGAACTATGGCTGATTTTATATTCTGTAGTTAATTTATTGAGGTATTGGTGGAGGAGATTTTGAAGGGGGATTGGAGAACTTTATTGTGATGATAAATTGTTATTTTTAAATCTTGAAATTCATGTAGCTAGGAATCTACATCCCTAATTTTCTATATTCCTAAATGTACATTTCACAATTTCGTAATTCCTGAAATCTGCAACTCCAATTTTCTATAAATCCAAATCTTTACATACTCGAATTCCTACATCCCAAAATTCTTACACACCAAAGTTCCTAAATCCCCAAATCTACATCTGCACTTTCCTATATCCCGAAATCCACATCCCCCAATTTCCTACATCCCGAAATCCACATCCTCCAATTCCCTATATCTCCAAATCTCTTCATGTCCAAATTCCTACATCCCGAAATCCACATCCTCCAATTTCCTATATTTCCAAATCTCTTCATATCCAAATTCCTAAATCCCGAAATCCACATCCTCCAATTTCCTATATCCCCAAATCTCTTCATGTCCAAATTCCTATATCCCAAAATTCTTGCATTCCAAAATTCCTACATCCTAAAATTCCTAAAATCCCCAAAATCCCAGAAAATATCAGCAACCCCCAGTATTGAAAAGTATAATAATAATAGAACCTCTAAAATTATATTTAATCAGAATATACCATACTAAATTCCAAACTGAATCAATCCATATCAACTAACTATAAATGGGATTAATAAATTTCAACAGTAAACGTTATATACCGTTAATTAAAAGGCTAGAAATGAGTTATACCATGAGGTAAACGAAACTACCAATTGAATACCTTAATTAAATGCATCCGTATCGTGCGGCACGGAAGCTTGCATAAAAGCTCCACGTGTAGTCGATTTCAAGAGATTCTAACTCGAACAACGGGGAATAACTAATTAAAAGCAACGAACTTTATAGTCTATCTCTATAATTATTGCCGGAATATGATGAAAGTAGAGCTAGAATTATAGACAAAATATTTTGAAAATATTTCACCTCCTGGATTATACAATTTTCAATTATTTTTACTTCAACATGATATCAAAATATTAAGTATAATTTTTAAAATGTATATTAATTTATTAAAATCTAGTTTGTAAAATCTGTGATACTTTTTTAAAATAAATTTGTGAAGTATACATTAATTTTTGTAATGTACTTTTTATGATCTGTAATTATTTTTTTAAATCAAATTTGTGAACTGTACTTTAATTTTTGTATTGTAATTTGTAAAATCTATAATAATTTTTTAAATCAAATTTGTGAACTGTACATTAATTTTTGTAATGTCATTTGTAAAATCTATAATAATTTTTTAAATCAAATTTGTGAACAGTACATTAATTTTTGTATTGTAATTTGTAAAATCTATAATAATTTTTTAAATCAAATTTGTGAACAGTACATTAATTTTTGTATTGTAATTTGTAAAATCTATAATAATTTTTTAAATCAATTTTGTGAACTGTACATTAATTTTAGTAATGTAATTTGTAAGGTCTGTAATAATTTTTTAAATCAAATTTATGAAATGTACAATAATTTGTTTACTGTCATTTGTGAAATTTATAATAATTTTTTAAATCAAATTTGTGAAGTGTACATTAATTTTTGTGTGCTGTAATTAGTAAGATCTATAATAATCTTTTAAATCCAATTCACAATATTTACATCAATTTCTCAAATCTAAATTGCAAAAGCACTAACAACTATTTTAATTTCATACATATAGCTAATATTAATCTTCCAAAACAAATCCTCAAGATCACCATTAATTTCTCCGACATAATCAGTAAAATCAGCATCATATTTTTTAACGAGATTTGTAATTTATATTTCTCAAAGACTAGCAATTAATTGATACGAATCGATCGGAAGCCAGAACTTTACAAGCGATCGCAATTATGATTAACGTTGTGAAACAACTTTAAAGAACAGAGCCTCGTTGATTTACATAGAGACCCACATCACATTATTTTAATCGCGCAAACAAAGCATCTTTCTTCGGAGATTCGACCACGTGCGTGGAATTCCGCAAACATGCGGGCGACAACAACGAATATTTTCGCACGATTTCCATTTAGATAACGCTCATACGATTTTCGTTCTATCTCGTAGTTCAAGGGTGTACGATTTAGTAATTAAAACGTAAGGTCGTTATTTTGAAAACAGGAGATACGGATAGTTGATTGCTGAGGCGTTAAAAAATTAAAATCTCTGCATAAATTTTGTATTGTTTCTTTGCAATTTTCAGATGTTAAGGACCTGAGAATTGTATTTGAAGAATTATATTTGGAGGACTGTCTAAAATAATTATCCCTAATAATTGTTATATATTTTGTACAAATTATTGGATATTCTTGTGCAAATATAATAACTGACACACCATTTTGAAATTATATAAAAGACTCTCAATTTTCATATAATTTACAATATAATTTGTTATGTCATGTTATAAGATAAAAATAAAAAAGTAACATTTTTATTATTTTCAAGTACAAATATTTTATTTTAAATTTTATTGTATACTACCCCCTGTAATTTACCCCATGGTTATCTTCAAGAATATAATTTATTACAATTTATTACAAAACTTGAACAATCTTCAAGGATTTTAAATATTTCTACAAAATTTAATTGTAATGCAATATTCATGAAATTAACTGGTTTTGAAATTTTTTAAAAGCACTCTGTGTTATCCTGTGCAGTTTCAGGTTTCGAAAAAATAAATTATTTGGTGGTGTCATCTTATCGGTTCGAGATGCAAACTGCGGACCGTGCTGGTAATGCAGAAATCTGTGGGTCGATATAACAGCGATACGACAGAAATCTACTGCACCTGCAGTTGCGAAAAGAAAGTAGATAAAGTCAATAACTCCTTGCATCTCCCAAATCACTAATTTCTAATCGTCAATATTTTTTTAATAATCAATTCTTATGATACAAAGTGTATGGAACATGTACAACATTCGAATATTTCCAAAAATTGTATGCAGAAAGAATATAAAGGTAATTTGGATATTTGGAGAAAACTTCACAAAAAGATTGTTTTTAAATAATTTAGAAAAATATTTTTATTGACGTTCATATTGGATATTGATTAGGTAAAAAATTGTTACATATACTAACTCATTTTGCACTTTTTATTTTTACATTTGCATTTATTGTAAATGTACTTAACTGTAATTGTAAATAACTACAATTTTGTAGATAGATGTAAGTATTTGTAATTACATCTGTTACAGTACATTATTATTATATCATAATTGCACATATAATTATCATACTAATTCAATTTGTTTTCAACTTAAAAAAAAATTTGTTGGAACTTTAATTAATAAATGTGGTTTCATGAAACTTTAAATAAATAACCAATGGAGCTTCATCCATGAAACTCTCCCAATCAAACATTAAACAACCACTCAACAAGTCCGTCTAAATATATTAATAAAAACACCGTATAAATTTTAATTATTAAAAATTTAAAACATCCTCAAATATTCAAAACATGCTCATCATTAACCTGTTCCAGGAGTCAATTTCCCTCAACCGCCATTAAACACATAATCTCCCATAATTTATCTTAATATTTAATAGCTAGTATCTCTGTCCGCCTAACCCAAATAGGGCGTTAATATCACCGCGATAATCTACCCTTACCCTCAGATCTTTCTACATTTTCGACCCTTCCCCACGTGCCAGGATAACGATCACAGATCGCAATCTCCAAAGAAATTCCTAGAACGATAGAAGAAAGAAAAGAATGTATCTAGAGCGGACGAGACATTAATAATACGCCTAATAGGATTTCCAAGTCAAAGCACAATTTTCGCGGCGACTTGAAACGAGTTCCGAAGCAGAGTATCGCAGGACTGGTAGGACCTCTTCGACGCTAAACTCGTTCTTATTCTTTCTTTTCTCTTTTTATGGATCGACCGTCTAACAAGGATGATGCCGGTTCTGCGGTTTAACAAGTGGAACTTTGGCTAGTCTCATTTATCAGATGATTAACGCACTGACCGCAATTTTAAAAAAGTCTTAAAAGGATATTTTCCTTGCGTGGTTTGACGACCGACTGCTCGTACGAGCGTGCAAATTTCGCTTCGTCCACACGAAAGTCTGACTTTCTTCCATATTGATCCTACAAATATTTTTTTGCTTTCATCCAATTTTTATAATTTAATTTTTACGAGCAATTTCTAATTACTGCTTGTTGAACTGCTTTCTTTCGATCAGAAAGGAGTGAAACAATTAACATTCTTTTCTTATTAATTGAAACATGTACGTTTTTAATACACTTTGTAGGTTTATATAGATTTATGTACAGGTTTATTTAGAATTATTATGTGTAGGATTAGAGAGATATTAATTTTATACATTTATACATTTTATTATTTATTTTACACATTTAAACATTTTATTGTTTATTTTATACATTTATATAGATTTATGTATAGGTTTATTTAGAATTATTATGTGTAGGATTAGAAAGATATTAATTTTATACATTTGAACATTTTATTATTTATTTTATACATTTAAACATTCTATTGTTTATTTTATACATTTATATAGATTTATGTATAGGTTTATTTAGAATTATTATGTGTAGGATTAGAGAGATATTAATTTTATACATTTGAACATTTTATTATTTATTTTATACATTTAAACATTCTATTGTTTATTTTATAGATTTATATAGATTTATGTACAGGTTTATTTAGAATTATTATGTGTAGGATTAGAGAGATATTAATTTTATACATTTATACAGTTTATTATTTATTTTATACATTTAAACATTTTATTGTTTATTTTATACATTTATATAGATTTATGTATAGGTTTATTTAGAATTATTATGTGTAGGATTAGAGAGATATTAATTTTATACATTTATACATTTTATTATTTATTTTACACATTTAAACATTTTATTGTTTATTTTATACATTTATATAGATTTATGTATAGGTTTATTTAGAATTATTATGTGTAGGATTAGAGAGATATTAATGTTATACATTTATACATTTTATTATTTATTTTATACATTTAAACGTTTTATTGTTTATTTTATACATTTATATAGATTTATATATAGGTTTATTTAGAATTATTATGTGTAGGATTAGAAAGATATTAATTTTATACATTTATACATTTTATTATTTATTTTATACATTTAAACATTTTATTGTTTATTTTATACATTTATATAGATTTATGTATAGGTTTATTTAGAATTATTATGTGTAGGATTAGAGAGATATTAATTATAAAATTATTATAAGTTTATGTAAAATATCGTAGAATTGTCTATGATATGAAGGCAGAGGTATGACAAAATGGCGCATGTAATTGTTACGAAGTATTTAAGAGGATTATTCAAGTACAGTATATTCGACCATGATATTAATGTTAATTACATCGAAGCAAAATGTGCATGTTAAAACTTTATGTTTGTTTAATGAATCTACGTTATGTTAATGTGCATCAATTACCAGAATTAATATTTAGTTCTTATTCAGCAAATATAACTTTACATATGAATTGTATTATTTACTGAATACTTCAAAGTGGGTGGTTTTTATAAATAACTCTACTTCTACCATTTCATAAAATAAAAAGCCCTCTTGTCTAACCATAATCGATACAAAATGAAACTGAATATATTCAACAGTCAAATAATACATGCTTCCAATTATAATACTCCTCTTAGTCTTCTGATGTCATAATCGTTATTTAGCGACACTTTATGTCATCAAATTATGTCATACTTCGAACGTGTCGAAACACATTTGATATGCAAGAACCTAACAAAGGCAAGTTTTTCGACTGCGGCACATTTAATATCGATCAAACTTTCTATCCATTGAACACCTTCACGGTGCAATACGCATGATTATTCTTCGTTTCATAGCCGGTTTCGTTAATTTCGTGAAAATAATTGAAACCTTGCGAGCGAGCGTATGAGTCAGTTTCAAGTTTCTCGCGGGAAGAATATAACCACGTGCTCGAGATCCGGTTTGAGTAAAATTAAATTCGCGGTTAAGCACCATCTGTCCGGGCAGGGAAAAAAATGTATGGTCCACGCAATCGAAATTTATTGCTCTCTTATGGAGAGTCCACATCCCCCACTTTCTGTTTGCGAAAGCGTAAATTATGTTGCACGTTAACGGTGATGCGATTGCGTTGATAATTTTGAATAATATTTCGGAACCCGGGCACATGCAACATTTGTAACATGCTTGTAATTACGTGTGTACGCGTGAAATTATCTGATGGGGTGTCTCGTTATATGGCCGTGGATGAAGAGCGGTATAACATTCTTGGAAGTGATGGTATAGGAAGAGGTGGGGTTCTAGAATGTGAAATTTTAGTAACTTGTAAATCTAAGAAGATCTAAATTTTTACAATTTGTGAGTTTGACAATTTTTTAAATTTTAAGCTTGAAAATTTGGAACTTTGGAAAATAGCAAAATTTGGGAATTGGCCATTTGAGAAGTAGGCAATTTGGGGGTTAGAGAATTTGAGGACTAGGCAATTTGGGGGTTAGAGAATTTGAGGACTAGGGAATTTTGGAACTAGGTAATGGGATACTAGGGAATTATGGAACTAGAGAATTTTGGAATTAGGGAATGGGGGAACTAAGGAATTAGGGAACTGGGAAATTTGGGACCTAGGGAACTTTGGAACTAGGTAATGGGATACTGGGGAATTTTGGAATTAGAGAATGGGAGAACTAGAGAATTTTGGAATTAGGGAATGGGGGAACTAAGGAATTAGGGAACTGGGGAATTTGGGACCTAGGGAACTTTGGAACTAGGTAATGGGATACTGGGGAATTTTGGAATTAGAGAATGGGAGAACTAGAGAATTTTGGAATTAGGGAACTGGGGAATTTGGGATCTAGGGAACTTTGGAAATAGGTAATGGGATACTAGGGAATTTTGGAACTAGAGAATTTTGGAATTAGGGAATGGGGGAACTAAGGAATTAGGGAACTGGGGAATTTGGGATCTAGGGAACTTTGGAACTAGGGAATGGGGAACTAGAGAATTTTGGAACTAGAAAGTTTTGGAACTTGGGAATTTGGAACTAGGGAATTTCGGCACTAGGGAATTTGGGAACTGGGGAATTTGGGATCTAGGAAATTTTGGAACTAGGGAATGGGGAAATAGAGAATTTTGGAACTAGAAAGTTTTGGAACTTGGGAATTTGGAACTAGAGAATTTCGGCACTAGGGAATTTGGGGAACTTGAGAATTAGGAACTAGGGAATTTGGGAACTAGGGAATTTGGGAACTAGAGAATTTGGGAACTAGAGAATTTGGGAACTAGGGAATTTTGGAACTAGGGAATTTAGGAACTAAGGAATTTGGGAAATAGCGACTTTTGGAACTACGAAATTTGGGAATTTGAAATTTCAAAATACCTAAATTTGAATATTCCCAAATTCCTAAACGCTAAACTTAAAAAGTGCCTAAACTTGAATACCAAAAATCAAGAATTCCTCCAAAATCCTAAACATCATCGAACCGCCCATAATCAGGAAGAGCGATCAAACCTAAAGGGTCATCGAACGAGTCGAATTTAAAGGAAGTTTAAGTAGACGCGAGGCAAATGAAGAAGAAAAAAAAAGAGGAAGAGAAGATAAAAAGAAGGGTAAAGCGGAGAATGAGAGGCACAAAGGCAACTTTCCGGCCAGCAGGCCTTTAAGATGGAAAACGTGGTACGTCGTGCAGGAGCATAGAATGGGCAGCGATGGCTCAAATGGTCCGTATTTCAATAATGATAAATCACCCTGGTTCGACGCAACGACAGACACGGCCGGTTTGAAGATCTCACCGTGAGATATCACCGTCAGGGGTCTATCTTGTGCCTTCTATCTTATACGGTCCTGTCTCCTTCGTTGCCCTACAGGACGTTTCAAAACCCGAGCCGTGAACGAATCCCTTTCAGTAGCGTCCTCGGGTACGCATTTCCTTCGACCTGCGTCTATCAAATCTCCTATCTCGATTCATTCTATCTAATCTCTCTTGACGCGACGTTTTAAGGCTAACGCACACCTTTCGTAATATTCGAACGCTTCGAGGTGTAAGAATCGATGTTGCTTCGCTACTTTTCAATTTCGGGTCCCTTGTCATCGATTGGACATATTTTTAGTCAGGTGTGGTCTCATACAAATTTTTAATCATTTTTCAAACTTTAATTATATTTGATATTAACTGAACATGTTTGCAAAGCATCAGAATTAGATCATATTAATTTATGGTATAAGATAATCGTATGAGCTGATACGTATACCTTGATGTGATTTGATTAAATCTTGCAGTGACTGGCATCAAATATATACATAAAATTAACTCAAGGTAATATCAAGTTTTCTGAATATTTGTATAAGTGGTGTTAATATGCAACACCCGAATGTTTTAAATGAGGGTAATTATTTGAAGTAATACTTCATTATATTTTGAATAAAATTAACTCAAGATAATAATCAAGTTTTCTGAATATTTGTATAAGTGATGTTAATATGAAACACCCGAATGTTTTGAATAAGGGTATTCATTTGAAGTAATAATTCAGAATATTTGGAATAAAAAAGGCACCCTTAGCACGTGCAGTAAGGTCTTTATTTGTCGAGCACAGGAATGATCCCTAATAATTTTGCAGGCTCGGCCATCCATTGGCTGAATGTCCTACGTGGACCCATAGGCCGTGTTCGCGGCTAGGGTGTACGGCCAAGAAATCACCGGCGAGATAACTGCTACATGAAGATATTGTGTTTTGATGTATGCGCGGGTGGCGGAGGATTATTCAGACGGCGAACGAACGCGAGTAGGTACATCCTGAGAAGGCTGAAAGCAACGAATACAGGATGCGGGATCGATGAAAAGGACGCATCCCCCCGGCTGACTGGCAATAAAGTTCTCCTCGTGTACCGTGGGAAATTTTTCTACGAAGAGGATCCCCGTTACTGTCTCGACGCGTTGCTAGAATAATCCGCGTGATGGATGAAACATCGGCGCCGAGTATTCGCGAGAAATTCAATTCCAAATCAATCCCCAAGCGACAATCACGCACCACGATCTCTCCTCCTGTACCGCTAGCAAGACCCTACTTCAGGTGTAACGTTTGGATACTCGGTTTAATTCCTCTTCGATAACTGCTTCGGATAATTTATTGTCGTGTTTGGTTACATGTGATATTGCCTGTTATCGAATTTATTCCGAGACTTCAACGATGGTGAGATATGTAATTTTAACTGAATTGAATGCCCTTGAAAAGTGGACGATTTCTAAGATTCAGAACGTTGGATCATACTCTACGTTGGATCAACATAGATTTTGATCAGAAATCTCGTTAACAAATTTATTATACTCGTTAATGAATCAGAACAGAATGACTGAAACTTTGTAGGAAGACAGAATTGCTAAATATTATCAACTCTGTCATATATCAAAATCATTTTCTGTTATTGTCAATTCACAATCAATTTGAGTTAAAGTAAAACTTCTGATGCAGTCACTGGTTCAAAAAGACTGTTACTATGAATCAGGACAGAATGACTGAACCTTTGTAGGAAGACAGAATTACTAAATATTATCAATTCTGTCATTTATCAATATCATTTTCTGTTATTGTCAATTCACAATCAATTTGAGTTACAGTAAAACTTCGGGTGCAGTCACTGGTTCAAAAAGACTGTTAATATGAATCAGGACAGAATGACTGAACCTTTGTAGGAAGACAGAATTGCTAAATATTATCAACTCTGTCATATATCAATATCATTTTCTGTTATTGTCAATTCACAATCAATTTGAGTTACAGTAAAACTTCGGGTGCAGTCACTGGTTCAAAAAGACTGTTACTATGAATCAGGACAGAATGACTGAACCTTTGTAGGAAGACAGAATTGCTAAATATTATCAATTGTGTCATTTATCAATATCATTTTCTGTTATCATCAACACACAATCAATTTGAGTTAAAGTTTTCTGGTGACTGATTCACGAAGACTGCTGCGTAACGTAAAAAGATATTACTAAGTTTACTGTAAAATGATTAAAAAATGACGATGAAGGATACTCGAAAGGACGTCCGTAGACTGAGAAGTGTGAAATGTCCAATTTGGGTTACACTACCTGAATAACTTGGAGATTTCAAGAGATTCTGATGCAATGTTCACAAAAACTGGTATCTGATATTGGACAAAACATGTGGCTGTATACTATAAAATTAATGAGAAGTGATGACGAAGGATAATTGAGTGAACATTTGTGCGAGAAGACTGAGAACTGTAAAATGTCCGATTTAGGCTAACTGAATAACTTGAGATTTGAGGAATTCCTGATTGCAATGTTAGAGAAGACTGGTATTAAATCTTCGACAAAGAATGCTGTCAAGTTCATGTTGTTGGAAATTATGATAAATTGTGGTTGGAGGTTTGCGAGAAAAATTGTGATTTGGATGTGATTAACCTGACATGTTGGACTACTTAAATATCTTCCATATGAATGAATTAATGTATATATTGTATAAGTATCAAGTCAAATTTGTGTTAAGTTAAATTTTCATTTAAACAATGCAATATACTGACAAAAATATCAAGTTGAAAAAATATGAACAGTCAACTTTTCTCTGGCAGCTCTAAGTACTTTCACATTTGAATGTGACCGAAAGTCTTACATTTTGGTGACTCACGAAACGTGTTCGCCACGTTATTTACCGGATGAAACCTCACGAAAATCTAAATGGATACCAAACAGCGAGGATATGCGTTTCGAGCGTCAAAAATATCCATAATTGTATCGCGAGCGGATGCTTAAAGACGAGTAAACGCGTAGCAGATGAAACACAAGGGAGAAACGTTTGTGGAAAACGTGTTCTGGCAGGGTGTTCGCGGACACGAGCTTTCCACGATCGTTTGCCCGTTTATTTTTGATCGTGCATTAAAATAACGCCTTTCGGTTTTACATCTGGCGAATGTTTTTGATGCTCGCGACTGCCGCATACCTGACGCGTTCTTTTCACTCGCGCGACCATCCTCGACGAGCTTTTGCGCGTCATCGTGAGGTTGCACCGGCACAGCCCGCTCGTCAAATGTTGCTTGTCGTGTCTCGACCCATCGCGAATAAAAACCTCGGACCAGAAAGGATAAATTTCGTATTTCCTTTTTTTCTCTCGTTACCGGACTCGCGGACGTCCTCGTCGATATTGGCGTCGAATAAAAATCCGCAACGAGAAATCGACGATAATGCATCGCCGGAACCATCGACCAAAACGAACCGATCATCTTTATTTTTTATTCCGTCGGAGATTTAAGAGCAACACAACGAGCCACATTGTGCGGCGAACAGAGAAAAATACTGCTCGAGAATAACTCGAGATAATTGGATATTTTTAAGTCGTACTGTTTGCGGCTTAAGGTCAATGCAAATCGCGAACAGGGGTGAGATAAAGAAGAGGTGAAGGACGGGAGGCGTTTGTTCTATTTAGATTTCGATATTCGAGTCGTGTGGAGCTGCATTTCTTTTGGGGATGCAGGGTCAATAACTGCTGACTCGAATATTTTTTGTCGTCCATGTTGGAGAACAATATTTTATGTAAAGCTTGCATGGTAAACAAGGGATCGTATGACATTTATGATTTCTTTCTAGATGACATCCCTTCAGAATTCTGAATGTCACACGTCAGCAAAATATATATTATAATTCAACTTCCACTTAGATTTCGAAATTCGAATCATGTTAAGTTTTATGTAGCTGCATTTGTTTAGGGATAGAACAGAAAATCAACGATGGACAATATGTAAGTCAAACAATGACTTAAGTATTTTTGACGTCATCCATGTTGGGGAACAATATTTTATATAAAGCTTGCATAGTAAACAAGAGACCATCGTATGACATTTATGACCTCTTTCTGCATGACATCCCTTAAAAGTTCTGAATGTCATACATCAATAAAATATCGTACAATATAATTGCATATGTTTATGCTTTTGATACATCCAGGTCCAGGTTCATGTGAATAAATCATACAATCTATGCACAGCATATGGACTAATTGATTTGTGTTTACTTTGCAAACGTTAATAAATCACAAATGTATAAACATCTAGTTTAATCATAACATGTAATAGTATCTATGTTGTTAATATTGATGGACAAACCTTGTATGTATAATATTTGCTGACAATATATGTAGCCAATTCCGATTTGATATTCGACGAAATTTAACGAAAAATAATTTTATCTTACATTAGTAAATATTTTACAAAATATTATTTAGCAAAATTTGTCTCTGTTTTTGTAATAATATACCAATGAAGTACAGAAAAACATGATGATATTTTTAACGAAATTTCAAGGTGTATTTCTCATTTTCCCAGCAAAAACTTGATTAAGTATAATCTTGACTGATACTAGAAGTTTCAAGCTTCTAAATGACCTCCTGAGAGTAAGATTGACGTAAGTTGGAAAATTAGATTACTTCCCGTTCTCTGTATCAAATTCGAGCTCGCTTCGAGCTACTTTCTCAAAATGAGACTAAAATTGATTTATACTGTACATTCTCTACAACTATACCATCTAAAGTTCGTACCAATTCATCTTATTTCACAAATAAGCCTCTATGTTCAAACTTCTTGTACAATTTCAATGAATTTTAATAAATCATTCTACAGGAAGGAAGCGGTAGAGACGAATTTAGTTGCCAACCTAATAATTCCCATTCAGAACGTAAATTCTATTACAGCATAATTATTAGCGTGACGAATTAAATCGGTCAAAATAATTATCAAATGATAATCGTTCAAGTTATAAGAATTTCATATTACAGATTTACTGTTGTACTATAATATATTCTTTCAGCAAGCAATTCTTCAAGTTTAAGAATTTTACAAATTTTTAAGATCAGAAATTTTCAAAGTTATGTTTCTCAAACTCCCTAGTTCCCAAATTCTCTAGTTCTCAATTTGTCTAAATCCCAAATTCCCTAGATTCTAAATTCCCTAGTTCAAAAATTCCCTAATCTCCAAATTCCTTAGATCCAAAATTCCCTAGTTCCAAATTTCCTAGTTCCAAATTCCTTACATCCAAAATTCCCTAGTTCCAAATTTCTTAGTTCCCAAATTCTCTAGCCCCCCAATTCTCTAGTTCGTAAATTCCCTAGATCCAAATTTCCTAGGTCCAAAATACCCTAGTTCAAAATTTCTTAGTTCCCAAATTTTCTGGCCCCCCCAATTCTCTAGTTCTTAAATTCCCTAGATCCAAATTTCCTAGTTCCAAAATTCCCTAGTTCCAAATTTCTTAGCCCCCCAATTCTCTAGTTCTTACATTCCCTAGATCCAAATTTCCTAATTCCAAAATTCCCTAGTTCCAAATTTCTTAGTTCCTAAATTCTCTAGCCCCCCAATTCTCTAGTTCTTAAATTCCCTAGTTCCAAATTTCTTAGTTCCTAAATTCTCTAGCCCCCCAATTCTCTAGTTCTTAAATTCCCTGGATCCAAAATTCCCTAGTTCCAAATTTCTTAGTTACCAAATTCCCTAATCCCCAAATTCACTAGTTCCCAAATTCCCTAGTTCCAAATCCCCTAATCCCAAATTTCCTAAATCCAAAATTCTCCAATTCCAAATTTTCTAGTCCCCAAATTTCCTAGTTCCAAAACTCCCTAGTCCGCCAATCCTCAAATGTCCAAATTCCCTAGCGCTAACTTCATCCGCACCAATATTTCATAATACGTAATTACCACGATTAACGTATAGAAGCAATTACAAATTATCTCCACAGTAGCTAAGGTATTCGAATAAGAAAAATTGGAGTCTGTAGCGCGTATTCGAAGCATGTCGCGTAGTTCGAGAAACCTGAAATCCCGCGAATTTAACGCCACATTCTTCGGCTGGGAATAAAAAGAAACACGGTGCTAGTAATTTGCCGTGGTAGACGTTGAATTAGCCGCAGCAGCAGTCTATGCGGCTCTCGACAGACCGGTGGACGTGGTTGTCTGAACCGGATGCGTAGGTTACGCGTCCCTGACCTAGGACGTCTTGATATTATAGAGAGAAAAAAAAACGAGGAATCAACGATACGGTTGATGAACGATCGCGAAAGAACGACGAGGGTAAACGTTCCAAGTTACGCGTCGCTAAAATCCTGACAACAAAGGACGGACTGAGACAAACGAGTACAATGGCCATAAAACGTTGCGCCTCCTTTCATTAACGCGGTTTACTGCCGCAATCAAATTGGCAATGTAAGACACGACACGCTTTAATGAAAATTAATAACGCATTGATTGCTACGACGGAGCTGTTGGAACTTCTATTAGATAGCAGTTTTTAGTCGGGATTTTCAGTTTTTTGTTGACTTTGTTATTTCAGGGATAAATCGGAGGTTGCGGATGGGGATATTGAAGTTGGCTATTTTTTCATTTTTAAATTGGCAAGTTTTAGATTCTTCGATTTTCTACTTTTAGGAATTTCAAGTTTAAATCTGCAAGTTTACAAATACTGGTATTTTTTCATTTCTAAATATCAAAATCCTTAAATTTCTAAATTTTTCCTAGATTTCAAATACCATAGATAACGTGCAATTAACTGCAACATGTTTAGAACGAATTTTTGTTTGTTTTATACGTTTCTGTTTAATTAAACTTAATCCACGTTGCGGGTCACGTGTACTCACCAGAGCAATTAACGCGTTACCCCGTTAACTAGATCGTGCACTGACACGCATCCCTGATAATCTTATAGATTTTATATTTTTAACTCTTCTGTTGCGTAAATTGCACAGTATTATACAAAAGTCTTATTTAGCGATATTTTGTGTGGTTTAATTATCTATTGCAATCTTTACTATTATATTTTGGCAAGAATTTTATTGCACATCTTTAAAACTTTTTAATAATTTACCTTCTCTATTTGTATTTATTCCTTGGTTTAATTCTATGACTTTGACAATGATTGAACGTTCATGAATCACTATTGAATGAGTAAAGTTACTGAAATTTGAAGCTGCATATAAAATCTTGAAATTTTGTTCACCAACACCCGTGTCCAAAACTTTTGAACGTTACTGTACATATGCACCATCCATAATCGATAATTAACCCTTTCGATGCAATGGGCACCTAAAGGCGCCTAGTAATTGGCACATTCAGCGGAAAGTCATCAAACAAGCGTAACAACCATAATATTACAAGTCTGATAAGAACATATTTTGACATGTCAATTAAAAGTGAGTGATCTTAAAACCTTGCACGCTCAAAAATTTTTATCCTTAAAAACCAAAAAACTCAAAAGTTGACAATTTTAAATATTTCTATGAAAACATAGCTTTAATTTAATGTGAAAGTAAAAAAATATAATAAAAATATTGCAAAAATCTTTTTTGTTCTAAATTAAAATTTGTAACATCCACGATATTATTTTCCTTTCGAAAGTTAACGAAAGTACCACAAAAATGGAAGCATCATGCAACGATTAACATCACCAAGGATTATCATCAGCAGTTACGACAAACTTTCTAAACATCATGGTGGACGTCATTTTTCCTTCGATCTCCCTTTCAACCTGTTCTAGACCTCGAAGCACGTGATCGCGGGTCTTCGTTCACCCCGTTAGCCGTATCACGAATGTTTGAATTAGGTTGCCGCCCCTGACCCCTTATTTCGCTGATCGTGCGGTTGTATCGAACGCGAAAGCCCGTTATTCTTGGGACGCGGTGGGGTAGAGGGTACCGAAGGAAGTCGTATTTCTATCCTTCCAGCATCTACTCTATTATTAGTAACCGCTGCAACGCTGCTGGACGATTCAACTGGATTTCTGGTCGATTTTAAACGGCTGCTGTATCCTTGTGGCCGACAGCAACCTCCATTGCGGATTTTCGACACGTACTCGTGCGGTAGCGCAATTTTTAACCCCCTCGCGGCAACCAGTTACCGAACTTTTACGCGATCGTAAATCGAGCCTTCGTTTGTCAAAATGATTAACCCTTGGTGTTAATGCAATGTTACATGCGATACTTCGAAAACCTTCGTTCCGAATTTCTATCACGTACGAGAGCGCAATTTTTACCCCTGCATTCGAACTTATGCGATTGTAAATGAATCTTCGTTTACCAAAATTAACCCTTGGAGAGTCGATGTTAATACAACATTACTGTGATACTTCGTAAGAAAATAATTAATACACTTTGACATTTGAAATTTATCATAACTGCATGAAAAGAATATTCAGAACATCTTTCGTGTTAGACATTTTGTCATATGAACGCAATTTGTGGCTGCACATTCGTCACCGGCGACGATCAACGACTCCAAAGAACAATGTTGGCACCACCGGTCAAAACGTCCCGCAACGATATTTTTGTCGTCGTGCCGCGACACGCCGCGATATTTCAAGCCGGGTTCGTTGTCTGAAACGTTCCAAGCTGTTTACGCGTGTAAATCTTCGACGAGACGCGATTTAAATCATTGATCGATCACGTATTTGAAAGAGATTTTAAGTTTCCGCGTTTTTACGAGAAACGACTATCAATCATCGTTAGATCTTTTTATTACGAATTTTATAAATCGATTTGCAAATATTTGCAGAAAAATCCGCAAGCAAAAATAACGCATAAAAGGGGATGAGTCTTGACAGATACGAGCGGCGGTTAAAATTCGACGAAATCCCATATGAGGGCAAAAGAACCGCGGCAAAGTACGGCAAACGTATCCCCCTCGGTTATATTCCTCTCCCCGAGGACTTACCTCTTCAACGAAAGATCTCTGCTGCATAATGGTGCAGCACATTTTGCACTGGCACACGTCCTTCTCTTTGAAATTCTCACCCCTTTCCCTGTCCCGGGTGGTGACCTGAGGAGGCGGCGGTGGAACCGGTGGCGGAAGCGGACTGGTCGCAACCTCGAGGCTATCGGAGCTGGAGTTGTGACGTCGGGGCGGTGTTATGTTAGTGACGTTCCCCTGCGAGATCTGTTTCACCTCGGCAGATCTGCCGTGATCGTTATTGCCAGACTTGGAGTGCGACGGCGACAAATAAACGTTCAGCATGCATTTGTTCGGCTGCGGTTGTGGCCGCAGGAAATCATCCAGAAGATAAAAGCTTTGAGCTCTGCTGGATCTGGTAGAAGTGTTCCGTGTTTCGCTTCCGGTCTGATCAGTTTTGCAGAAGCTCTCCCTGTTCGTTCTGCCTCGGCAATCCTCCTCGAACTGATGTCTGTTCAGATGTCTCTCGTCGATGTCTCTCTCGGTCGACTCCGTAGCGTTGTTGTCTTGGTACAGCCTACGGCTGACCTTCGATCTACCCGAGGTCTGACCGAATTCCCCGTTTTCTCTGTATATGTCCCGGCTGACTCTGGACACGCGAGCCGAATAGGACGTGGGCTGCTGGTAACGCGTCGACTTGCAACTCGAGCCACGCGGATCCTCCCGGAAGTGCTCGCCCTCGATCATCGACACGCTCATGTTATGGGACAGCGAGTGCTGAACAGCGTGCGAACCGGTGCCCGTGGGAGCCCTTAGCAGAGCGCCGAGAGATCGCCACTTCCTGTCCTGTTGCCCGGTCGAGTTCGAGCAGACGGACGACCTGGTCCACTTCCTCTCGTTGCCCGGCGACGTCAAGGCGCCGTTGCCTACCGACCACTTCCGATCGTTCGTGGGCGAAGTCACCGACGGCCATTTACGTTCGTTCGACGGGGACGCCATCGAGGTGCTCGACCACTTTCGCTCGGACGAGGAGCCGACGGCCGCGGTGGTCGTCGCGAGTGCTCGATCGGACGACCCGTTCAACTGATCCTCTCGCTGTCTGGCTTTCCACCAGGAGGACGTCGACGTGAACAGAATCAACGCTCCTCTCAAAGGGTTCTGGTGTTTCGAGGTGCCCACTTTCGGCGAGTGGTCGCGGTCCTTCATCTTCAGGGAGCATTCTCTGTAATTGGTGTCGCACTCGCGGTCGCTGAACGCGGACGCGTCGCGATCCCACAGGGCGTTCTTCTGGGCAGCCACCTCCTCCTCGTAGTACAAGGTGGCGTTCGTGCTGCGCAAACGCGGTCTAATCTTCACGAAACCGTAGTCGTTGCTGTCCTGAATGGACTCCAACGCCTCGATGCGGTGCTGAACGTTACCGGTCGAGTGTTGCAGCAGGGATGCTTGACCGGAAGAGTATTGGTGATGGCTTCCGCTTAGCTGCAGGCTCGGCTGCTGCAGCAGGGTCGAGGTCCTCGCCCTGTGCCCCTCGCTCGCTGTGCCCCGCTGCAGACAAGAGAAGCTCGCCGAATGTCGCAGGCTCGAGGGTGGATTTCCCGGTTGACTCACTCCCAACATCTTTCCTGTCTTTGATATACGGTTCAGTCTTTGATCTCGAAAGGCGGACAAACGGTTCTACGGCGATCGGTACGAAAACGACTATCGAAGGACGGCTCACGGACGGAATATTACGTTGGTCTCTAGCTCGTCATCACGATGGCAGTGGTCTTGATCGATGCTTCGGTCGATAACGAACGATTACAGATTCCCCTCCGGACGGTGAGCTTGTTCGTGGACGCGATTCGTGCTCTCGTGCACATCCTCTTGATACGATTCTCGTGACAGGACAACCCTGTTCGCTACATCCTCGATCTCGATGCCTTTCGTACCGTACGTCGACGGTTCGTACGAAATCTGGAACAGAAAGTAGGAACAGGATAGGGACTAGCAACTTAAAAGAAAAACGGCTACAACAAATCGAAGCGGCGAAGCAACGGCCGTGAAATAATGAAATGATTAGAGACGATGATGAACGGAGAATGAGTGGGCTACGATGCGGTCTTGCGACGATGAAATATGAACGTACGACTTCGTGACTCGCCAACGTTCCTACGGAGGAAGGGGAGAATGAAAAAGAGCGGACAGAGGGAGTCGAGGTGATTTGCTGGAGATCGGTGAAGGATGAAGGTCGTTTTGTGGCCGGTGCCTCGGGACAGACACCGGGATGTCTACTGAAATACTCTTCGAAAATTCGATTTCCTTTTACCGTACGACGTACGACCTTTGAGAGATTCTTTTCTACGATGCATTCAAGAATTCTGACGGTTTCGGGATGTTTAAACAATCTCTAACCGACCGTATAATCTCGAGATTGAGATTCTCGTGCACTTGAAGGTGATGTAAGACTGTTCAATATATTTGGAAATTTCAAGACTTCTAAAACTTCGAATTTTTCCTTTAAAATTCACCCCAGCAAAGTTACATAAAAATCATAGTCACCAAACATCTAGCATCAAATATTCCTTTCACAAACATATACAAATTTTCGAAGAGTCTTAAAAATGCATACGAAATGTAATGAGACATATGCGAATACGGATGACAAGTTTCATGAAGAGTTCACAGCGACATGCTCTTTCCAACAAAAGATATTTGCGGCTGCATTAAAAAAGAAGCACAGGAGAACGTAAAATAATGATACGGGTAACAGGAACGAAAATCAGGTGCTACTGGCTTCAAATATTAATCTGTACACATAATTACTTCCTAATTAGCGAACTTTCGACCGCAATTAACGCTAAGGATTCAGCAAACGATTAAAGGTCCGGTCTCATTTGAAAACGGTGCAACTTGAACAAGCACGTTTATAAAACCGAGGAAACGTTCTCGAAACTTTTCTGGTGGAGCTTTTTTTTATTATCTAGTTTGCACAAACATTCGGTGGGGGGAAACGTAGCGCGGTCGTCGGAGTTTCTCGTTGTCGAATCGGTGCGGCACTCGAACGCATCTTGAGTGCTAATTAAAATTCTACATGGGTCTGTATTAATCTACGGTTCACGTATAGACACACGCAAAATATGTTGTTTAGTGTCGTTTGGATTGCCTTGACTGCAGGTATGATTATCGATTATCGATACCCTCTGATATTCGAACGGTATATCGGCAATATTGTTCAGATATCGTTGTTGCGAACGGAAGTTGGAAGTCTGAGGATTTGGGGATTTTAGAGAATTGTGAAACTAGGGATTTGATGATTTGGGGATTTGGAGTTTTAGGGATTTGGGATTTGGAGATTTAGAGTTTTGGGGATTTGGGATCTAGGAATTTGGGATCTAGAAATTTGGGGACCTAGGGATTTGGGGATCTAGGGATTTTGGGATTTAGGGATTTGGGATTTAGGGATTTGGGATTTAGGGATTTGGGATCTAGGGATTTGGGTACCTAGGGATTTGGGTACCTAGGGATTTGGAGACCTAGGGATTTGGGGATCTAGGGATTTGGGGACCTAGGGATTTTGGGGTCTAGATATTTTGGGAACTAGGGATTTGGGGATCTAGGGATTTAGGATCTAGGGATTTGAAATTTAGGGACTTGGGATCTAGGGATTTGGGGACCTAGGGATTTGGGGATCTAGGGATTTTGGAATCTGGGGGTTTGGGATTTAGAGATTTGGGGTCTAGGGATTTCTCGATTTAGGGATTTGGGGATCTAGGGACTTTGGGATTTCGGAATTTGTGGATCTAGGGATTTGGGATTTAGGGATTTTTGGATTTAAGGATTTTTGGATTTAGGGATTTGGGATTTCGAAATTTGTGAATCTAGGGATTTGGGCTCTAGGGACTTGGGAATCTAGGGATTTGGAAATCTAAGGACTTTAGAATTTATAAATCATTAAAATTTAGGGATTCAAAAGTTTGAGTAACTAACATTCAATGAGTAATTAAAAATTCATTGAATCAAAGATTCGGAAATATAGAAATTTAAAACTGAAAAATTTTGTTGCACTTCAAAATTTGAAAATTTAAAAACTGTAAGATTTTCACTATAATTTTATTCGAGGTTCTAAGAATTACTTACAGTTTCAACCACCATTCGTCCAGAACGATACCTAGTCAATATACCGATCGATAATATATGTACATTATCGAAATCTTAGAATATCGATAGTCAGATCTGTAAACTGAAGTGGACAGAACGCATACGACAAACGAACAACGACTGTACCTGTTTCTCGTTCGGATGAACACGAAACGACGCGATGATTTACATCATCCGTAGTAGCTTTCCCTTCGACGACACAATTTCCTATCGCTCGTTAAAACTGAAACAGTCGATCGTCGTTACGCGTGCAATCAGCTTTTCGAAATTGTTTTCATTACGGGAGGTTCGTGTCCCGTGTAACACGCGCTGCCAGCAAAACCGCTGCCTGAGATACACGGATTTCAATTTGCGATAGAAGTCCGTCTATCTGCATCTGATTTATTAATATCGAACGATACTACAACGAATAGCCAGTTAACCCACTTTATTATAACGCCGAGTCATGTTGCTGATAACACCTGAATGATCATTCATCACTCTAACTCTGTTAGCACGCTGACTTTTATTTTTCATATTTTCACGTTATAAAATGAATTTAATCAATTTTGCGGGCAATAAATTCCATATACATTACTGAAAACTTTTGGTGATCTAACACTTAGTATGACGTTCAAGATTTCTGTTATTGGTAATGATTTTGTTAGGGCATTGATTATTGTACAATATAAGTGATAAATATTTGTTCACCCAAAATTCGGTAGAAATTTTTGTGAATGTTGGATTGAGTGCTGAATTATAAAGAGACTTCAATAATGGATATAAAATTCGTTAACACGCATTAAATTAAATTATAAGAGTTAACATAGTGATTGAAGATCATACGATCACATTTGCGTTGAAACTATTTTATAGTGGACGAACAATACCGAGTGAGAGTTCCTCGGATCGCGTATAAGGCGATCGACGCTCATATGCATAAGTCACGCATCCGTTTCTCAAAAAAGCAACTCATTCCTTTTCCAAATGCAATTATTCTGTATAAGGCTTCAAACAGAAGCGTTTCGGCTCACCCTTAGATTTGAGTACCAAAAAAGTGTAAGCTTATTCTGAAAATTACTTTTTCCAAACTTATGGGTTCCAAATTTGATAATTATGATGTCTCAATTTTATATTTTTCATATCCAATGCCCTGAATTCTTAAATTCCTAAATTCTCAAATTTACAATTTTAGAAATTTCCAAATACCCAAATTTCCATATTTCCAAATTCCAAATTCTACAAATCTCAAATTCCCCAAATCCCAATCTCCCCAAATCCCAAATTCCCCAAATCCCAAATTTCCCAAATCCCAAATTCCCCAAATCCCAATCTCCCCAAATCCCAAATTCCCCAAATCCCAAATTTCCCAAATTCCAATCTCCCCAAATCCCAAATTCCCCAAATCCCAATCTCCCCAAATACCAAATTCCCCAAATCCCAAATTTCCCAAATTCCAATCTCCCCAAATCCCAAATTTCCCAAATTCCAATCTCCCCAAATCCCGAATTCCCCAAATCCCAATCTCCCCAAATCTCAAATCCCAAATTCCCCAAATCCCAAATTCTCCAAATCCCAAATTCCCCAAATTCTCCAAATCCCAAATTCCCCAAATCCCAAATTCATCAAATCCCAAATTCATCAAATCCCAAATTCATCAAATCCCAAATTTCCCAAATCCCAAATTCCCCAAATCCCAAATTCCCCAAATCCCAAATTCCCCAAATCCCAAATTCCCCAAATCCTAAATTCCCCAAATCCCAAATTCCCCAAATCCCAAATTCCCCAAATCCCAAATTCCCCAAATCCCAAATTCCCCAAATCCCAAATTTCCCAAATCCCAAATTCCCCAAATCCCAAATTCCCCAAATCCCAAATTCCCCAAATCCCAAATATCCCAAATTCCAATCTCCCCAAATTCCAAATCCCCAGTCCCCCAAATCCCAAATCCCCAAATCCCTAAATCCCCAAAATCCCTAAAACCCCTAAAATCCCTAAAATCCCTAAAATCCCCAAAATCTCCAAAATCCCCAAATTCATAATTAACAACAATTTTTCTTTATCCACGCACAACCACGCGCCTAATTTTTTTTCATTCTCTCCCTCTGTTTTTTGTCGAATTCGTGGAATAATTTTTTTCTCTGGCATTTCCTTTAAAACGGTATTTGTTTCACGGGACGCGGAACGTTCGACGCGTAACAGGCTGGCTGGCTCTGTTTTTCGCGCTTTCATGCACTGAATGCTATACGGCTCTGCGGTTTCCAGGATGATCCGCATCGCGCCGCTGAAAAAATTCGGTCAAGTCGTCGGATTAATTAAACGCCGCTTTGCGTTTCGCCAGGTACAACTCTCGACGAGAGAACGCGGATTTTCGAGGAGGACGACCAAGAGAAAGAGAGATCGAGCCGACGCGAGACCGAGACCGATGTCTTTTCCATTTAAACGACGCTGGTTAATGACTGCATTAGAATTGCAAGCGGTCTCGAGCGTACCGGAGACGTCGAAATTAAGCCACGGAAACTCCGGCATTTTGCCTCGTGCCACGAGACTAGACAATCAAAAATTATGCTTTCTTACCAACTTTCTTGTCGACGCGCACTTTACTTGCGCTTTTCACCCTCTCATCCTGCAGTTTTAACCTACGACAACTATTTGCATAACCGAGTGCACACTTCGCACTTTGGTTTTCTTGGAAACAGTACGCTGTTTATTTTTCACTCTTTAGAACGGAGTTTATGATTTTTCAGTTCTCAGGTTTTAATATTTTTTTATTTCAAGAATAAATTTTTTATGGTTTAAATGTGCATTTCTGAACTTCTATATTGATAGCTTATCAAATATCAAAACACTTTTATAAATTTCTATGTTCTTAAAATTGAAAATGTAGTAAGCTGATAATTTGAAAATTTAATATTTCAAAGTGTAGACACTTTCAAATTACCAACTTGTTTTCAGCATCAAACACCAAATTTCTAAATTCAAAAGTTTCCAAAGTACCAAACTTCTGTACCTCGACTAATTTATGTGCCATTGTAGAAAATATACAAATTTTATACACAAAGAAATTAAAAAATGAGAAAATTGTAAGAGCGAGATTTTATGAAAGAACATCGATGACTGAAATGTATAGTATCGAACTCTCAGCTATTATTAGATGTACAAAAGTATAGTGAATTCTCGAAAGATTTGTTGTCCGGTCCCAATAGGCGTCATTGTGCAGTTGCAACAGAGGATCGGTTTCGCAATAATGCAGTGAACTTTTATACGCACGAACGGCCTTGCCTTTTTACATTAGCATTGCCGTTGATGTGTGGGTGTCACTTACTTTCGTGCCTTGAAAAACCTTTCACTGTTTTGCACCTACATAGACGAACGTTAGACAGCCGCGTTCCGTTGCCATAAAGTCAGAGAAATCTTGGGAACCGTGTAACTCGTTCCGTCTAACCAATTCTATGGCTAATTCCATTTCACTACGAAATATGGAACACCTTTTGCAACGGTACTCTTTCAACCTTCATTCGAATCACTCTTCATTACACGCGAGGTGTATATTTCGTATATTTGTTACATTTTGTACTTTGTAATTTTGTACATTTTTTAGGTTTCAAATTTTTATATTTTTGGTTAGGTTAGGTTTTAATGTTTGCAAGGTTTGGGTTTGAAATTTGGAAGATTGTGTATTTTTGATTGGTTGATATGGAAAGATGGATAGTTGACTATTTGAACATTTGACAGCTTCATAATTTAATGATTTGATGATTTCACTGATTGACTTATTGATTGATTGATTGATTGACACTTTGACAATTTGACTATTTAACAATTGAATGATGTGATGATTGGACCTTTTGATGACTTGATGATTCGACAATTTAATAATTCAATAATTTAACGATCTGACAGTCTAAGCACTTGAAAATTAAAAAATTTAGGAATTTAATTATTTGAATCCTTAAAATGTCTAAATCTCTATAACAGACTTCCAGCTATGTAACTCTCGAAATTTCCAAATTTCCTCCATTAAAAAATTTGACATCCCAAATCCCCAAATATAAAAATCCAAAAATTTCAAAATTTGTGAACCCACGAAAGAAAAACTTCACAATTGCTAAAATTAAAAAATATGCAAATGGCATCTTTCCGAAAGCGCTAACCGGTTGCATCGATGCACCAAGCAATCGAATTTAGCCGTGAAAGTAAGAGGAAATAAATTGGGTGGTGTAATCCCGTTGCGCGAGAACCAGCATCGTTCGGCCGTGCATTTTCCTGAACCGCGTGTTCACGTAACTTCGTCGCCTTTCAAAATTAATCGGTCCCTCGCAGCCGAAGGAAGAGCTTTCAAATTTCTTTCGTAACGAGTCTTGAGCAAGCGAAGGAGAAGCGGACAGAGGCGCCGAAGCGTGCGCGTATCGCCGCGTGTAATTAGTCACGGCTTGGGATTCAGACCAATTACGTTAACCGGGTTGACCAGGGATGTATCCGGAGCACGAATGTTACGTACACTGATCGGTATCTCTCTTTCGAATTTTACAATTTTCTGTTCCGTTTTTACTTCTTCGTTCGTATACAAATTAACCCTTCATCATGAATATCGTGCATGCAATACCGTACTTGCTTAAATACAACGCTAATAAATTACATCCCTGAAATCTGCTGCCATTTACACAATTTTCAATTACTGTTATTCGTTCAATTTTCGATATCAAAGGATACAATATTCTTTGGATTTTAAGTAAAAGCTTGAAGTAAAAACTCTGAAGTGATTCTTTCAATTTAGTAATTAAACAAGAGGAAACTTTCGATAATAGTTAAAATTGGTATTTCAACGAAAGAAACCTGATGAAGCCACTTTTTAGTCTATAACACGTCTAGCATCAAGTGCATTAATTATTCGTGAAAGCTCAACGAAATATTACATCTTTCAAGCGAACGACAGGATTTTCCCCATAATCAATGGACTAACTAACCTTCCAGGTAGTTAACATCGCGTGACTTCGAATGTTTGTCCCAACGAGAGACATCCCTGGCTATAGATTTCTCGCGGACGACAATCCTCTAATTTCGTTCTGTGAACGTTTCCGCGTGTTCGGAACGCGCGATCATCGCGTTACACCCCGAAGACGATCGTCCGTTACCGCTTCCCGCACTACTTCTCTTCATTGTTCCTAATTACCTCGGAATACTGGCGACCAATTATCGTTTGCTCGCAAGTTCCGAGTCGAAGTTGTATGTTCGATGGTTAATGCACGAGATCTTTGCAAGGTACGACTTAGTTTGTGTAATGTTGCCGCTTCTTAATAGTCGAGGAAGATGTTTAAATTAGGATTATAAATGACGTTGTACACGGGATTCTGTTCAGTATGCGGGTAATAAAGACATTTATAATCGTGGCGGAAACGGTACACTTCCGTTATATTGCCACGGTGGAAAATTATAGGAGAGAGTCTGAATTTTGTAATATAGGAGGAGGTCTTTCTATACAGAGCATAAAATATGGGAGTAACTTTGGTAACGCGTGGTGATATAGCGAGTGGCGATATAATGCGAGGCAATATAGTACGTGGTTATACAACGCGCTGTAATACAATGCGTGTGTATCACAGTATATGAGAATTTCAATGCGTGGAAATATAGCGAGTGGCGATATAGCAAGTGGCGATATAGCAAGTGGCGATATAATGCGAGGCAATATAGTACGTGGTTATACAACGTGCTATAATACAATGCGTATCTATCACAGTATATGAGAATTTCAATGCATGGAAATATAGCAAGTGGCGATATAATGCGAGGCAATATAGTACGTGGTTATACAACGCGCTGTAATACAATGCGTATCTATCACAGTATATGAGAATTTCAATGCGTGGAAATATAGCGAGTGGCGATATAGCAAGTGGCGATATAGCAAGTGGCGATATAATACGTGGTTATACAACGCGCTGTAATACAATGCGCATCTATCACAGTATATGAGAATTTCAATGCGTAGAAATATAGCGAGTGGCGATATAATGCGAGGCAATATAGTACATAGTTATACAACGCTCTGTAATACAATGCGTATCTATCACAGTATATGAGAATTTCATTGCGTGGAAATATAGCGAGTGGCGATACAGCAAGTGGCGATATAATGCAAGGCAATATAGTACGTGGTTATACAACGCGCTGTAATACAATGCGTATCTATCACAGTATATGAGAATTTCAATGCGTGGAAATATAGCGAGTGGCGACATAGCAAGTGGCGATATAATGCGAGGCAATATAGTACGTGGTTATACAACGCGCTGTAATATAATGCGTATCTATCACAGTATATGAGAATTTCAATGCGTGGGAATATAGCGAGTGGCGATATAATGCGAGGCAATATAACGCGTGGTAATGTAACGTATGGTAATACAACGCATATCTATCGCAGTATATGGATTTTTGAATGTGTGATATAACGAGTGGTAACATAATGCGTTACAATATAATGCGAGATAATACAATGCACATCAATTGCAACATTACAATGCATCGTCATATAATGTGTAACCCATGGCAATTTTCTAAAGTGGCGTAATGTCCTAGAACCGCCTCAATGTAAATCGAAACCCGTTCACCTATCAATATAAACGCCGATAATATAATAAAAATCTGCAGCACTTTTCACTATAAAATACGCGACCCAATTATACGTCCCATTTCCTAGAACCCTTCCAACATCTTTACGCAGAAACGTACATCAACGAACACGATCATTAAAGATGCAAAAATAGTTAGAAGACACGTGCGTTAACAAAGAATCCAGCTGTCCGAGTCTCTCGAAACGATAATAAGGATAAAAGACGAGACATACGCGATCGTATCCACGATAGATCACACTAAGGATAGATAATGGCTCACGGAATTTGCCATTGTCTTCGCTGTCTTCTGTATCATCTAAGCCCTGTTCGAATACGAAGCGAACATCCGAAGAGATCGAATGTTATTATCCTAGTTCTCATTAATTCGCCCGTATGAAAAACGAGCCGATCATCGCGCAAAGAACAATGCTATAATAACAGTGTGGGAAAGGTCCTGAAGCTGGGACACACCGATGATGAGTCGTCGAACACGTTTCATCCGAACAACGTGGGTAGAGCACCATGGCAAACGGCTAATTACATGCACGAAGCGAGGTGAAACTTTTAATCCTGAAATTACAACAACACCTGATTCTGGGAGTCTATTTCGATTTACGTGTGAACCACGTGTACCTTGATTTGCACTTTTAGAATTTAGAGTCGACAATCCGTGGGTGTAGATAGTTAGCATTCTTATTGAAATCGCTGAAAATAGTATAGTAGCGTTAGCACATTGATTGCTGCAACGATAATGGTCGTAGGTATTCATTAAACGGTGTGTTGTAATTGTAATCAATTACAATATCGTTTCTAAAAACTTATAGAATGTTTCTTAATGACCGTCCTGGATATTTGAAATTTCTGAACTATTCTTCACGATCTCAGGACATTCCCAGCAAAATTTTCGCATTCTTAAAATTCTAGAGTTAAATTTAGAAATCTGAGAGGTTGCCATTAATCCCATCACCGTTCTATGGATATCACAGGATAGCAATCTCCCAAGCAAATCGAATATTCCATAAATTATTTAAAAGCACACGAAGGATAATTCGATTCCGTTTTCCGCTCTGCATGATTGACTCGTTAGAACGAAGAAAAGCTCGTCCGATCGCGTAATTTTCGAGTCTCGAGGCAATCGAAAGGATTAACGCAATTACACACTCGAGTCCAACGTATACTTAGACCGTCCAATTTGTCGTGCATTCTTAATTAATGAATAGGTGGATATCCCTCTATCCGATCTGTATTTTACACGTGTAATTGCAGATCGGCGGTGTTCGCAATTTACTCGTCGCCTTCTCTGTATCGATCGAACCGGCCGTCAGTGAGTGTCGCTTTTAAGGTTCGACACCCCCGGAGGACACGCGCTGGGTGCAATAACATAATTACGCTGTAATTACGGGAATCGACGGCGAATGTTTTTCATTTCGTGTATTACTCGGCAACGCTCTTCCTAATGGATTTTCGCCGCGGAAGGTGCTTTGACCCCGGCCCACCACCTACGCTACCCCTTTTTCCATCCCTTTCGCGGCAACCACAGCCGCAACTAGGCGGAAAGGTGGGGTAAACGTCCCCGACAAAAGAAGAAAATAATTGCTGCTCGTGAAATCGATACCGGGACTAGCCTCCTATGCACGTGTACATCACGTGCTACGATTCGTTGGCTGGAGCTACGATTCCGCTATCCCAGGAACAGACTGATCGAAGATAAAACTGGACTTTTGTAGACGAGCCGCGGACGAGAATGCCCGTTTCGGATATTGGATTGGGGATAGAAGAATCTCTTTCGAGGGCTCGGATGGCTTCACCGATCGAACCAATCGCATCGAGTTTCCAACTATCGCAATCTTATACATGTTCTACAGTGTACAATAAAATAAATAAACTTTCACAATTTTATCTGATATGAAAAAGTTACCTCTTGTTTCTTTTATGGACAATTGGAATATAGATTACTAGTTTCAACCTCTACAAAATTTATTAATAATCTGAGTAAAATATTGACGATGTTTAAACGCTTCAAATGTGGCGCCAATTTCAAAAAGCCGCTATTAGTAAAGTACCACGGAATTCAATTTAATCAATACAGTAACTCACTTGTACTATTCAATGATAATTCTACGATAATTTTATCATTCAATGTTGATCTTTAAACATTATTTATTTTTTTTTTAAATGTATATTCTGATAAAGTACACAAGATTAATATAACAACTTGCACGTGTCTCTGTCAAGATCGTAAAAGAGTATAAAAATCGTGTATTTCTATAGAAATGATAGTACAGCGTGAAGTGAAAGTTCCCGCACCTGCAATATAACGAAAGTGATTGAACGAACATTTTAAAATATCCCGCCATAAGCGGCCTCTAATATTACCCTCCATGATCGATATCCATGTGAAGCATTATACCGTAATACAGCGCATATAACCGATCGTTAACCGAAAATTCGTGGTTGTAACCTACTCTAATTTTCAGTCTCGTTTTACACGGCCGCTCGAGCCGACGTTATCACGTCCGATCGAAGCAACAATTATTATGCGGGATCAAATCATGAACAATCTCCGACCATGAATCCATTTGCTAATCAATAACCCACAAACGACTGCGGTCTTCCCTTTACCGCCCATAATCGAACTTGACCATTGCTTAAAAACACATCTCGGAATATAAATAAAAATCTTACTGTTCTGAACACCGGAAATGATCAATCAACCCTTAGCATTCATCTTTTAAACACATACTTTACATAAATCTTCTATTTTGAATTGCTGATTTCCTCTCTGCATTCTCAACCCCGTAGTTTGTGATCTTTTTGGAAGTTAGAGCTAAATTATAGTAATGGTGTTAAGATAAATAAGTGAAGGAAAATTGTTAGGTATATTTTATAGTTAAGGTTGTGTACTGAAGTCGAAGCTCTTTCAAACATAATCTGGGTTTGTTATAATATAAATATTGTGTGCCATGAGTCTGACTTAATGAACTGAGGGCTATGTTATCAATTAAGTCTCAAATTGTATTATCAAAGGAACTGTTAGTGTACATAATTCTTAAAATATATCATGAAAGGAGTTAATATCAGAAATGAAATTTCACCCTCATTTTAAAGAAAAATTTACTCAATATCGCATTGCTTTAAATCATCCTATTAGACCTGCAAATATGTCAATAAACATCATGATAAAAATTAAATATACGTATAATAACAAGGTAAAGAATATTTTTTGGAGCACCCTGTATATGTACCCTACGCAATAATCTATCAATTTAAATAAAATTTGAATGGCCGTAAAGGAGGAACAGGGTTCTCGAATTTAAGGTAACAACATCGTGAACGCGAGGTAACGTAAGAAGGCCAGTCGAGTGACTTGCGAAACCAGGTTCACGATCTTCAGGATCCGC
Organism: Megachile rotundata; assembly: GCF_050947335.1. NCBI lineage: Eukaryota > Metazoa > Arthropoda > Insecta > Hymenoptera > Megachilidae > Megachile > Megachile rotundata. Next base: position 8,695,853 of record NC_134987.1, on the reverse strand, counting down.
GTTACACCTTCTTCGACGGCATCTACGTGCGTGTTCACGTCCACCCACGTGATACGCGTAGAATTACGCGGACATGCGAAAGAGGACCAGCGTTCTCCCGTTCTTTTTTCACCGGTCATTCTAACCGGTAAGTCGAACGACGCAAATGAGGAGGATAGATCTTGATCGTAAACGAGGAAGAAGCCTCAGGTCTGCCCCTGCTCGAAGCTATCTTTCCTATAACGAGGCGAAATCCGTCGAGGATGTCTCCGATTACAGCGTGCATTTCTGCCTTCTGTTCTGATACGCACGCTTGTTTACATCCCCGTTGACGCCGGGTACATTGTATTGATTTTATTGCACACGCTCGGCAGCGGCCGCGCACGACAGGCTTGTTTTAACTCTTCGCGACCGATCCACCTGTTTAGCTAACTCTTGTTCAACCGTTAAATGCCGGTTACTTATTCGGAGAGATGCGAAATGGGATAACTAAACGAATAATTAGCGGCGGTATCGCGTATCCGATGACTGCGATCTAGGCGCGACGATAGGCGACGCCTACGTGGATATTTTCGAATCACCGAGGGTGAAATGTACACTTGGATACAGTACTTGGATAATTATACCGATACAAATTTGAAGATGGTTAGAAAATTCTTGGTTTTCAAGGTTTACATTAGATTTAAAATCACTAGGGTGAGAAATTTCTTCATTGGCATATCTTTAGCTTTTCTAATCTCTGCAATCCCTAGACCCCAAATTTCTCATCTCCAAATCTCTAAATCCTAACTCACTAAATTTCAAATCCGCAAAATTTTAATTGGGAGATTTCATATTTCTAGATCCCAAATTCCCTAGGTTCCAAGCTCTCTAGACTCCAAATTCCCTAGATTCCCAATTCTACAAGTCTCAAATTCCTCGCGCTCAAATTCCCTAGGTCCAAAATTCCACGAGTTCAAATTTCCCTAGATCCCAAATTCCACGGGTCCAAATTTCCCTAGATCCCAAATTCCACGGATCCAAATTTCCCTAAATTCCAAAATCCACGGGTTCAAATTTCCCTAGATCCCAAATTCCACGGGTCCAAATTTCCCTAGATCCCAAATTCCACGGGTCCAAATTTCCCTAGATCCCAAATTCCACGGGTCCAAATTTCCCTAGATTCCAAAATCCACGGGTTCAAATTTCCCTAGATCCCAAATTCCACGGGTCCAAATTTCCTTAGATTCCAAATTCCACGGGTCCAAATTTCCCTAAATTCCAAATACCACAGGTCCAAATTTCCCTAGATCCCAAATTCTACAAGTCCCAAATTCCTTACGTCCCAAATCCTCTAGGTCAAAAATTCGACAGATTCCAAATTCTCTAGACCCCAAATTCCACAAGTCTCAAATTCCCTAGGTCCAAATTTCCATAGATCCCCAATTCCCTAGGTTCAAAGTTCCTAGATCCCAAATCCCTATATTCTAAATTCCTAAATCCGAAATCCCAAATCCCTAATCTTAAAGCCCTAAATCCCAAATCTGAAAATCACCAAATGCCAATAGCCTCATATATCTAAAGTACACGCATTGCCTATAGATTAAACGGATCAATATTTAATTCGAAAATGTTCGATATGCATGAAGGTATCGATTGGTGAATTCTCCAGATCCACGCGACACACGATTCAAAGTGACCGCGAGCTCGGATTCCTCGCGTCAGTAACAAATCAATCCGTAGCCTGAAAAGCTTCTGACACGATTCCCACCCTTCCCGATGCGTTTCATTCAAACTTCTATTTCCCCGGCCGAAGCCGGCGATCCCCGATAAATCGTTACAAGAAACTGTTCGCGGTTAGGCGAACGCGTACACAGACACGTTGTACGTGCACGTATCGAACGCACACGCACAGCTCGATTCGCGATCTGGCGCGATACGTACGTTGAAAAGGAATCGTCGTATCGCGTACACAGCATCTACCTTTCGCTCGATAATGATGCATCGCGGCGATATACCACGGAATACTTTTAAAAGCGATGCACGTGAACACGCGAGCCAACTCCAAATATGCGCCGGTCGGTAAACGCAAGAAGCCAATTATACGTGTACGATTCTTCGTGCAAACTGAAAAAGAAAGCACGGAGAGTGCAACGAAGGGACGAGCGAAGACAAGAAAGTGGAGCTTATTAAGGGAAAAAGGTGAGAAAGAACAGGGAGTACGAAAGCAACAGGGAGAGAGTGTACACCTCGGGAGATGAGCAAGAACTCGAGAATGAAAAAAGAAACGACGCGTGCCACGAGTAAAGAAAGCGTGAACTTTTATATAATTAGGGACTTTATAAATTACGACCATTAATTGCTGGCACATTGTTGGTACCGCATCGACGATCATTAGCCAGCTGCGCATGCACGACCAGCCTTTGTTACCGATTCGCGTGTTAATTATATTGCTGCCGATTTCGAACCATCTATATATGGGGTGTCTTCGTTATAACGATCTTGTTATTTCGTAATTGATTATGTAAAAATAGGGGTTAGGTTTCTTCGAGTATAATTACTATGTTACCTAGCGTTCTCATGTATTAATTTATTCATTAGATCAAGATTTATTTTACCTTCTAAAAAATTTACAAGCCCAAATAATTTTTTGTTCGAGTTAAATAATACGAATGCAAAGACAAATTATGTAACACAAGTAGTTTGAATGATTTACAATAGTTTACAATATTTTAAAAAATGTTTAAGGAATTAGAATTAGAAAGTGTTTAATAAATTTAAGATTCATACATTCTCTCTATAATAATTTTCCTTCTAATAAATCTTCATATATTATCAATAACTGGATCCAACATGGACACCCTGTACTGTAGAACGCGCGTGAGAGTCGTGACTTTAACCATCGTCACGTCATGTCGGTGAAAACTGTCCGTTAGTTTGCAAGGAAATTAAGATACGAAACAATCAAACAATTTGTACAAGCCGTTCCAAAAAGGTCACACGCCATAAACACGTCAAATTCATCGTACCCATGTATCACAAATGCAATATCAATTTCCTAAAACCAATTTCGCTGTCAGAGAAAATATTACAATATTATCGGAATACCAGAAAAAGAAAATCTTTTCGGAAAGTTGCGCGAAAACTTTCGCAGGAAATATCTGACGCAGAAGAGAAAAGGATATTTTATAGAAACGGGTGAAACCGCATCACAGGTGTGCTCGGAGAGGCGTGGGCCAAGCAGATGTATATTCAAGAATTCGTGTCGTTTTTTACATTGAAAAAAATTCGCGAAACGCATACGAATCGCGGCAGTCACGTCCCTTAACCGTGATCTTTCGTCGGGAGTGCGATTCCTTCAGACACATTTTCTTTGAATTTTTCTGCGAGACACCTTGCTTTTAAAATGATACGTGCCTCGAGTGTAAACATATTCTTGCTGCAGAAGACAATTTACATGTAACAATCAATGAAGTGATGAATGTTTTTTTAGTGAACCGACAAATATTCTCAAACATTTTAAACGCGATTGTTACAAGAGAGTTTTAAGTTTGATGTTTCAAGAGAGTACGGAGTGAGAATATATGATGCGATTTTCGTTTTCATATTATGGGGCTCATTTGATGTATGAATTTTTGATGCAGTATTGCTGCAATGCATTTGTAAACAGAAGACTGCATAATGATATTTGTAAACTGTAAATGTACATTTGGACATGTGCATACAAATTGGAAACATATGTTACACACACGAAAAGCACTTAGGAGTATGTACTGAGTTGTGGTTATAATATTTCGAATGTTAAGCTACGAGTATCAACTGTATTTGTCAATTAAATAAATTATTTCATCACGACCGAATTTCGAGTTCGATTTTAATTCCAAGCCGTCCATTAATCATCACCACATCCAACATACCCCTAACATTTGAACATTTACCGGTCTCAAGACTATAACAATAATTAATATAAAATTGACGTATTTGACAACTCTCACCAACTTGATAACGATTTACAAATTACATGAATAACTTTTGAGTGCAAAAAAAACAGCAAATAAAATATTGAATTTCAAGTGTCCAATAGTGTCCAAGACCGTGTTAATCAGTTAGAAATCGTCGTTACAATATCCTGTTCCTTCAAAATAGAAATGACGTCGACTGGTAATTCGATGGAAAGGAACAAGTTACAAAAGTGACGATCCTTAGCGAGCTCGTGTCCGCGAGAGAGTGAAACAAGAATGGATTAGCTATTGTCTGGGTTAGCCAGTCGTCCTACGCTCGTCGGGCAACAGCTTGAGCGACACCAGCAACGCCGGTAGCTTCCATTGAATGGCCGAGAAACGTTTAACCGGGGTCGAAGGTTTCATCGACCTCGAGAGCGCAAATTACTCGGTTAAATCGTCCAGGGCTCGTTCACTCTCCGCGCGGATTTTCATCGATCAATTTTAATCTACGTTCACCAGACGAACTCTCTCGTCGTTTCGCGAACACAAAAGCTGTTAGCGAAAAAAAAAGAGAAACCTCGTTGGGAACGCGTTGTAAGGCTCTTTGTGACGTTAATGGATCAGAGAGGACGAATGTGGGATAGTAGCCATTTTGTTTTCTTGGTATGGCAAGCGAAATGGAGGATGATTGGGATTATGGTATTTTTGGATGGTGAAATTTTAGGGTACTGGAATTTTGGAAGTTGGGAGGTTTTTGGATTGTGAGGTTCTGGATTTGGGAATTTTGGAATTTTAGGAAAGTGGAAGTTGGAGTTTGGAATTTTGGGACTTTGGGAATTAGAGTTCAAGGATTTACAAATTTTCATATTTTCAAATTCCAAGATCTCTAAACCCCCATCTCTCCAAATTCCTAATTCTCCAAATTTCCAACTCGCCAAATTCCCATCTCTCCAAATTCCCAAGACTCCAAAGTTACAACTCTCCAAATTCCTATTTTTCCAAATTACCATTTCTCCAAATTCCCATCTCTCCAAATTCCCCTTTTTCCAAATTCCCATCTCTCCAAATTCCAAAATCTCCAAAGTTCCAAATCTCCAAATTCCCATCTTTCCAAAGTTCTAAATTTCCAAATTACCATTTCCCCAAATTCCCATCTCTCCAAATTCCCATCTTTTCAAATCCTCATCTTTCCAAATTCCCATTTCTCCAAATTCCCATCTCTTCAAATTCCCATCTCTCCAAATTCCCAAATCTCCAAAGTTCCAAATCTCCAAATTCCCATCTCTCCAAAGTTCCAAATTTCCAAATTACCATTTTTCCAAATTCCCATCTCTCCAAATTCCCATCTCTCCAAATTCCCATTTCTCGAAATTCCCATCTCTCCAAATTCCCATCTCTCCAAATTCCCAAATCTCCAAAGTTCCAAATCTCCAAATTCCCATCTCTCCAAATTCCCATCTCTCCAAATTCCCATCTCTCCAAATTTCCAAATCTCCAAAGTTCCAAATCTCCAAATTCCCATATCTCCAAATCCCCACATCTCCAAACCCCATATCTCCAAATCCCCACATCTCCAAATCCCTCTATCCCTAAAAAACCCCAAATCTCCAAACTCACCAATTCCAAAGACCCCAAACTCCCAAATTCCCCAAAGAAAATACCATTATTCGCCACCATTATAACCTCAAATGACTCGAGTTAACTGATCGACAGTGCCCTACATCCATCAAAAATGACATGCAAGCAACGAAGTTCGACGAAAGCTTTGTTTCAAGTATCGCAATCTGTCAGTCGAAGAAACTACCATATATTTCGTTTCGCGATTACATTCCTAGCAACTCGTGTGTATTGTTGCACAATACCTAATTGTCCGGCGGCGGTTCAAGGGAAATCGGCGGACAAAAGTGTTTCAGCGAATCGTAAAAGCCCATTAGAAACGGTATACGCGAGGCAATAGAGTGTTTTGTACACGATCTGAATACGTCGGTTCGAAAAGATTCGGTACATTAATAGAGAGCTTTATTTCGGCCTACATCTCGACCACCAAGTGGTCCTTCTCTTGCCTACATGGTTTCGCTTTCATTCATCGTTGTCCTCGTGCCACTTCTCGGCGAAAAAAGAAGGAACCATAGTAATTATGCGGGGAACAAGAGACTACAAAATGGTAGTTCGATATACTAGTATGAGATAGGATTTTAATACCAGAATTTTTATATCACCGAAAACTTGGATGCGTGGTTTAATGCATTATGAAGGCTACATTTGATGATCACTATTGACACCATTTTGCTTAATGGACTATTCGAGTATTAAATAAAATTTCACACATCTTTCAGAAGTTCAAGATTTTTAAAAAATTTGCAAGAAGACAAAATTTGACAGTGATTCAGAAAATTAAAAAATTGTGTGAAAATTCAGAAGTTGTAAAAGGTCCAAGGTTTTAAAACTTTGAAATTTCAAGTTCTTCAAATTGCAGAATTGCAAAGTACCAAAATTCCAAAAATCCCCCAAAACTGAATACACAAACGTTCCCAAAAATGAATTACCAGAAGATTACACCCTACCCTACTTGTGAGAACTAGTGAAAAATTTAATTAACCAGCGAGAGATTAAATTAACCTCCAAGTACAGGTACCACTATGCGTGATCTTATTCTATGATTTGTCGCAACGGTTCATTATGCGATTCATGAATCGAGATCGGTATCCGTGGCTGACCCGGCGACCTCAAGGTAGCGGTTCGTTTAGCTTGAACCTTTAAAAGGAAATGGTTGTTGGTCATCCATTAAATCGTAATTCATAACACGACGAAACAAGAAAACGACAACTCCAGCCTCTTTCTTCTACCGTTCGCGATTATATCTTTTATGATGTCATAACACGAACACTATAGCTTGTCCGATCAGAAGTTACGTTCACCGTTAAACCAAGCAGCTAAGAGTTTCTTGTCAATGGCTGTACCGAGAGAAAAGCATTTGGTTTCTTGTTCGATGGCCGACATTAACCTGTACTGGATACGATCGCTGTACAGATAGGTGTCTATCTAGGAACCACCTTGCGTCATTGATATTAATAATTCACGGGTCATTTGAGTCTATGGGTTGCTGAGTGATTGGCAGAAAAAGTTTGGAACCTCTGTTACTATGGGAAAGGTTTGGTTTTTTGTAGAAATATTACAAGTTATAGTTGCTTCTGAATCTTGACTGAGGTGGATCTGGATCTTAACATTTCTGAGTTACGAAGTGGAAGGACATTTTTGTTTTGAAGTATCTGCATTTCCATGTCCTGTTCCCAAATCAGGTCCATAAATATCATCAAATATCCCCATATTTCTATGTCCTCCTATACTATATCCCCATATTCCTATGTCCTCCAATTGCTACCTCTTCAAATCCCAAAATTTCCTGTTCCCAAATCAGGTCCATAAATATCATCAAATATCTCCATATTTCTATGTCCTCCCATACTATATCCCCATATTCCTATGTCCTCTAATTGCTACCTCTTCAAATCCCAAAATTTCCAAATTAAAAAAATCGCAAACCTATCTAAATCAAAAAATGAATGACAACAACATAGATAGATTAGCCAGTGGCTAGATATAGCAGGGCCAACAGCACCGTTTAATTTAAACTGTTGTAGGTCCTCAGAATAAAACAGGTAATCTAGTACCATAAAAGATATTTGACGAAAAGGAAGCTGTCGGTGAGGGAAGATTAGCAGTTCTAAAATATGGTTGGTTTATAGCGGAACCGGTGTGGTAGTAACGTGACGGTTTAATCGAATGTAATTCGGAGAAGGCGGAAAGATGAAAGAAACGCAAGGCCAGTCCTGGGTCATTGCCGTCATGCGAGCTTCGTCCTCGCATGCGGGCTATGTCCGTACAGTGCTCGTATACATCTACTGGCCGCCTGCGTGTTGCTGCGATCACTATACTTAGAACTATGTACTATCCTATGTACCGGGTGATCTGAATACATCTTATTTCGCAATCGATTGGACAACTTCGGACATCTTTGTGAAGTTTATAGTATGATATATGTAGATTATTTGATGCGGAAGTAATTGCGATACTGTTAGGTTGTTGGACTGTTTTGTTATTTCATCATTTTATATTGTTCTGTACTAGTGGTTTACTATTTTACTTCTTCGTTATTTTGTTGTTTGATTGTTTGATTAGATTGCTGTTTCGTTATTTTATCATTTTACTGTTCCACGGTGTTACTAATTTGCTATTCCATTATTCTATTGTTTCACTATTGCACTAACTACTATTTCTACTGTTTTACTCTACTGTTTTAGTGCAACTACACTAGTCAGAAATTCTATTATTTTAGTATGTTATAGTGCAGCATGCTAGGACCACAGTAGCTTGGTCTTACAATAACAATATCATTCTACAGAACATAGTGGTAGACTACACTGATATAATATTAAAGCAATATAACAATAACGTAAAGTAACAAGTAGTTAGAATGAGAACAAATTTTGAGTAACAATATTTCCACCCCAAAATAAATTATGACTCCAAACTTCACACCGAAACTACATTAAACACTACAGAGGAAGCTTAGAAGTATAAATTTGAAGCGGATCCACCTTTTTCCCCAAGTTACCCTTTGAGCCCGAAGTCCCCGGCAGCACAAATTTTTCCCATTCTCCTGCCGCGTGCGGTAAACGAAAATAGAATAAAGGAGGCTCCCCAGGGATACCACCGGCAGCGATCTAAGCCGCGTTCGCGCCCTAAAGCTTGGTACAGCGTATTATTCGGTTGGCTGCGATAGAAAGAGTCGAGTCACGATTGAAAACGGTGACCCGACCGTGGCCAGATCCTATCGATTTGGAGAATTAAAATATCATTGTCTGGTAAACGGCCGGGTAATACATGGAATTCGAATTTCCATGGGGTAGATAGGGAATCTCTTAAAGTGTAGCATAGCCGAGGGAACCGTAGGATACTCCGCAGAGTGCAAGGATAACGTTACTGCATAAGGCTCGGTGAGCGAACGAAACGCGTGGGTGTTAGGCGGTGTTCGAGAGACCGTACCTGTACCACACTAAGTGCACCATGGGTATTTGTATGTGAAATAGCGCCTTATGCGCTATCTCGTTCGAAGGTGCGATATATTGTGAGACCCGGTCTTGTCCACGTTGTCGCGTAGGAGTCTTTACCAGTTCCCGCCACAGTGTATATACCTCGGCCAATTTTCTTTCTCTCGCACTCCCAGATCTCCTTCTTTCCATTCTGTTCGATTCTTCCCGTTTATTCCGCTCTTCCTTTTACTCTACCGAACCCTTTTTCCTTCTTCCTTCTCCCTGCCGAGATACGATCCACCGGTACACTTGCCAACAACCGGCCTTTTTCCATTCCGGATCCACATTACACCATGGATTTATACCAACACGGTATCTTTGTCTCTAACTCGAATTTTCTTGCTACGTCCCTGCTACATTGTTGCTTTTTGCACTATGACTGCAGAAAGAGCATCATATTTATGTTTGGTTAGTAATGTCGATTTCTTTGTATACCCTCGTATACTTTTATTTGTGCATTCTAGTTTATATTTGATTTTGTATTTTTAGAAACAAATTAAGCATAACCTTAGAAAAATATTTGAATGATAAAGTACCAGATATAATACATCCATAGTGATGTTTCTACAAGAAGTTGTAAAAGGGTGAAATTTTTGGATTCTAGTTTGTATTTGATTTTGTATTGGAATTTAGCAACAAATCTGGAGATTATTAAATGCAAAACCTTAGAAAAATATTTGAATGATAAAGTACCAGATATAATACCATAGTGATCTTTCTACAAGAAGCTGTAAAAGCGTGAAATTCATAGAATTAGCAATATATGAAAATCATACAAAGAAAATCGAAAACTTGAGTCCATCACAAAAATTTTCAAAATCCTTAAGAAGAAAAATTATGAAAACTGAATTAAAATTTAGAAAAGACAAAAAATAAATAAATGAAAAGTATTGAACAAAATTCCCCTTAGAATTTATTGTATCCTATCTTTCATTCGTATCTTGCATCGACCCCTCTATATTTCACCGTGGTGTTAATTGAAGAAAAATTGAGCAGATACATCGGTTGAAAACTGATTTCACCATGGTAATTTAATCGCGTGTTTTAGACGAGGATGATCCGCGATCATGGTCGAGACAAAAGTCCCTTTATAAATAGCCCTTGATGATACGTTCCCGGGGGCAACACCTGCTCGTGATACGCCACTTGGGGCGCAGCTCGTACCTGCTGGCTCGTCTATGTGTTATATAATACGAAACCAACTCCCCATACCAGTCCCGACTAGGCACGAGATGGTCATGGTGGTTATGCTGGTTATAGAGGTTATGAAGTCTTGTCTGGATGGAAGAGCGGCAAGTATTATGCCCGGTACAGTCTGCCTGGCTATTCAACGCGAAACTGGTCAAGCGTGACCCGAGTGCCCGCTAAAATTACTATCCCTTTGCAATTCGACGAAAAACCAATGGAAAAAGGATATTAAGCGAGAAACTGGAAAAAATATGCGCAACCATTTATCGACTAAAAACGCTATTACTGTTATGCTTTTACAGAAGAGCGTATGTGGTATTCGGGCAATTTCGATTATTAATCGGATTCTACGGCGTAGACTTTATGTGGAAGACGGAGCTTCGAGGGAAAAGGGATATCGGGTGGTATTGGGGAATATTGGAGAGGATATTGGAAGTTTCGAACTTCCAGTTGCAATTTCCACTTTTCCACGTTCTTAAAGTTTAGACCCCACATTACTACATTCTCAATTTCAACATTTTTTACTTTCAAATTTGTAGCTTTCAAATTTGCAGCTTTTAAATTTTCTACTTCCAACTTTTTCTCTTCCAAATTTTCCACTTCCAAATTTTCCATTTCCAAATTTCCCATTTCCAAATTTCCCACTTCCAAATTTTCCATTTCCAAATTTCCCACTTCCAAATTTCCCTCTTCCAAATTTTCCACTTCCAAGTTTTCCACTTCTAAATTTTCCACTTCCAAGTTTTCCTCTTCCATATTTCCCACTTCCAAATTTCCTACTTCCAAATTTCCCAATTCTAAATTTCCTTCTTCCAAATTTCCCACTTCCAAGTTTTCCAGTTCCAAGTTTTTCTCTTTCAAATTTCCCACTTCCAAGTTTTCCACTTCCAAGTTTTCCTCTTCCAAATTTCCCACTTCTAAATTTCCCTCTTCCAAATTTCCCACTTCCAAGTTTTCCAGTTCCAAGTTTTTCTCTTTCAAATTTCCCACTTCCAAGTTTTCCACTTCCAAGTTTTCCTCTTCCAAATTTCCCACATCCAAATTTCCCTCTTCCAACTTTCCCAGTTCCAAATTTACCACTTCCAAATTTCCCTCTTACAACTTTCCCAGTTCCAAATTTCCCATTTCTAAATTTACCACTTCCAAATTTGCCTCTTCCAAATTTCCCACTTTCAAATTTCCTACTTCCAAATATTCCACTCCCAAATTTCCCGCTACCAAGTTTGTCTCTTCCAAATGTCCCACTCCCAAATTTCCAATTTCTAAATTCTCCTCTTCCAAATGTCCCACTCCTAAGTCACCCACTTCCTAAATTCCCAAACTCTAGAAATATCCATATTTTTAGGTTCTGAATTCCCAAACATCCAACTTATCAAATTCTCAAATTCCAAATATCCCCATATTTCTAGATTCCTCATTTCCTAATTTCTAAATTCCCAAATTCATAATTTTCCCAATTTTCAGAATTATCCAAATTCTCCAACTTCTAAGCTGCCAACTCTCCCAACATTTTAATTCCCTAATTCTGAAAATCCAAAACTCTAAACACCTATACATCAAACCCTAAACTACCAACATACCTATAATCGTTTTGATCCCACGATGCAATTCAATTTGCAATTTAATGCATCGCGTTATTCAATTGCCTGAATTACTATAATCCGTGAAAAGACGTAAACGTGTACACGTGTACCATCGAAAATCATTAGACAACAAGAGAAAAATCTGTTTTCCATTATTGCTTAAACGTTCATGCTAAGGAAACGTTGTCCGAAGACGTGCACGACCGTGACACGTGGGTTACCAAGCAACAGGGAGACTCACACCATACAGTATACTGTACCCCCATAACAGGATACTCGTAATGTTAAGCACTTCCGTAATGCACCGAGACTTCTTTGTTTTCCAGCTGGATGCCATTTTCAAGAAGCGTTTCGAACCAATTCATTTTCTGTATTTATATGGAACTTGTAATTACTAGAGGAAACGTAACCAGGTAGCATACTACCGACAGATATTTATTGCGTTCTTGCGTGCTGAATGATTCGTTTTTGAACGCATGTCTAACGTGGTTTCGTTAAATATTTCTGACTATTTGATGGCCGTGGCTCTTTCAGTAATTGCCTTTAATATTGGATAATATTCAAGTTTATTTTTACCGCCGTCCAATTAATATTTGATTAGTTTTATTATTTTGATAGTTTAAATATTTTTATTTGTATGGTTGCGGATGAAAATTATATGTATTAGTGTTTTTATTGTGACTGTAGATGAGAATCTAATTTAGGCATCTTATGTTTATTACAACGTAATTATTTCTTCTATGGCTTTGCTTAATTGCGCCATGAAGGAAGTCGACGAATAAAAATTTTGTAGACAAATATATGTAATATCATACATAGATAAATATAATAATGTATATAACATAAAATATGAGATATACACAAATTAGCTTCATATCTATGTGACACTGAAGTATAAATTTTGAAAGTCCAAAATTGGTCAATTTCTCTAATTATTCTTTCGTTCCAAGCACAATCAATCAAAACGCCAGTCTAACCTAACTCACTTACACGCTTGAACGACCCTAACTACGGCATTCGTAAATTCATCAACGCAACAATTCCTTCTCGTACACCGACATCGCGTTTCGCCACCGAAACTATAAAATAATTACCCGAGTTTCAACTGAATACAAGAGCGTCCTTCTATTCTCACGATACACTGTATGTTATGATAGAAAATGGCTTCTCCGGGCACACATTGTGTGAAACGTCTAAATTACCTCGCTGAAACCAGTCCGAATGTAATGATTCATATTTCCCTGGTAATATACAGTCTCTCGTATGCCCGAAACCTTCTTGCACAAGGTCGTTTTGTTTAAACGTTAGATTCTATTTGATGGAGTAGCTTGAAACACGTAACATTGACAACTGGAGTCATGTAATATTTTAGTAGAAACTGAGATGTCGAGAATTTTTATCCTTTTATTCTGACAATTAGAAATTTAAGTATTCACTGTTTTATGTGGACTATTGGAGATTTTATGGTGACATTAATGTGATGTGACGTCATTCTCATTCTGTGAAGAGATTTTTCCTTTTTTGACTATTTAACTACTTGAATAATTGAAGAATTGAATAATGGTATATTTGAAGAATTGAAGAATTGGAGAATTGACTACTTGACTACTTATCTAATTGACTATGTAACTACTTGACTACTTATCTAATTGACTATGTAACTACTTGACTACTTAATTACTTAACTACTTAACTACTGAACTACTTAACTACTTAACTACTTAATTACTTAACTACTTAACTACTTAACTATTTAACTATTTAACTACTTAACTTCTTGACTACTTGACTACTTTACTCATTGACTACTTTACTCATTGACTACTTTACTCATTGACTACTTTACTCATTGACTACTTGACTCATTGACTACTTTACTCGTTGACTACTTGACTGCTTAACTAATTGTCTCATTGACTCATTGACTCATTGACTACTTGACTACTTGACTACTTGTCTGATTGACTCATTGACTACTTGACTACTTGATTAACTGTCTCATTGACTCATTGACTCATTGATTCGTTAACTACTTGACTACTTGACTAACTGTCTCATTGACTCATTTACTCATTGAATCATTGACTACTTGACTACTTGATTAATTCTTTCATTGACTCATTGACTACTTGACTAATTCTTTCATTGACTCATTGACTACTTGACTAATTCTTTCATTGACTCATTGACTACTTGACTAATTCTTTCATTGACTTATTGACTACTTGTCTACATAGCTAGTTGACTGTTTGTCTACTTGACTAACTGTCTCATTGACTCATTAATTACTTGACTAATTGTTTCATTGACTCATTGACTACTTGTCTACTTAACTACTTAACTGTATGTCTACTTGACTATTTGACTTCCAATTTCATACCTATTACACGATTATTTACTACATCACCATTTGACAATTTTATACCTTGAAAAAATAAAAATGTTACTATTTCTCCTTTTGACAATTTGAACATACAAGTGTTTGAAAATATGACAATATAAAAATTCAAAAATACGTAAGTTCGAGTCCATGAAGTATTTTAATACAAAAAACCTGATATCTCAAAAATTAGAAAGTTTAAGAATACGAACAGGAGTCTAGAAATATGAAGTTACGAAGTATATAAAACGTGGCAAATATTCCAAACGAAGGAAGAAATTGCTTATGTTTTCCAGCTCATGGCGCCGTACAGTGACTCGGTCGACTTCAGCTTGAACTTTTAGCTGACTAAAGCCGTAGAAGTCGTTAGCATCGAAGAGGGTAAGCGAGGCGGAATCCGAGGAGGAGACACGCAGCGTGCTTGTGCCGTATCTAACGAGCGCGCTGAAAAGCAAATCTAATATCAAATCTTTCCCTTCGAACGCTAGCCTCAGCTTCTATTCTTGCCGTTTTCCCGGCTTTTCCATCCTGAGAACTCGTTACGCGGATCACGCCGATCCGTAACGAGATCGAAACGCGCATTTATTTAGCTTACGTATCGCGGGGATCGTTTCGCGACTTCTCAAATCGGCGAAAAAATATTATTATGGTTGCAGTAGTCTTTCTTTACGGTTTCCATACATGCGATGGAAGGGCAAAAAAGACGGGGAAAAAAGCGTAGCTACGTTAAGAAACTTTATTAATGAATTTTCACGATTGCTTTTCACGCTTGTGAACACACTGCTACGTCTGCATTCGAAACGAGTAGATTTGTAGATAATTGTTGAAAATATACCGTGAACAAATTTTTATTGTAGACGAGTCTGATAGTGTCTTTGATGCAGTTTTGATATGGTACAAAGTTCCATGTTATTTGTAATTAATTACTGATGTTATTTATTAGTGAGGCAAGATCTGACAAATCTCCCTCTGTACTGGTAAGGAATTATGTGCATAATAAATTTTAATTAGAATGTGAATAAATAATTAGAAAAATTATATTGTAGTTATATATTGTTATTGTATTATTAATAGTGTATAGTAATGTAATAATATAGTTTTAAATATCTACAAAAATATCTGCAGAATAAATTATATTGTAGTTACATATTGTTACTGTATTATTAATAGTGTATAGTAATATAATAATACTAATTTAAATATTTACAGAATTTTGTATCATTTATAATAATATATTTGTAACATGAATGAGGATATTAATACTTTAATGAAAGTTATTGAATGGTTAAGAATTTTGATACGCAATTCTTTCAAGCTTGTAGAAATCGAACACACTGCGTCCTATCTAGAGCATCAATACATAAATGCTATTTCAAAGTTTCTATAGCGATTCGCTTGGGAAAGAATGTACGAGTCCATTACCGATGATAATTGCACTCTCGAACGTTTATACTTTCAAATGTATAACCGGTATCGTTTTCGCCTCGATTGATTGAATTAGAAAAGCAGGACGAGTTACTTGGAAAATACGAGATATTTAGAATTTTAGAGTTTTAAAGTTTTATGGTTTTAGAGTTTCAAATATCTGAAAAATTAAGAGGTTTACAAAATGTAAGAAATTTTTGAAATTTTGAATTTAAGAATTTGATAAGTTAAAAATTATATGTTCAGATATGTCAGAATTTTACAATGTGAAATGTGAACATCTTTGAACATCTTTGAATATTTTTGAATATCTTTGAACATCTTCAAACATCTTTGAACATCTTTGAACATCTTTGAACATCTTTGAACGTCTTTGAACATCTTTGCACATCTTTGAACATCTTTGAACATCTTTGAACGTCTTTGAACATTTTTGAACATAAATTTTTTTAAATTTGAAAATTAAAAAGCTTGAAAGTATTAGAATGAGAAACTTTATATATTAAAAATTTGCTGATGAAAATTTGGAAATGAAGCAATACTAAAATACCTTGCAGAATAACCTGAGTTCAATGCAGAGGGAGTACAGTAGCGACCGGATAACCCGCAGTTTCAGAAATCGCTGTTGAAGACGTAAACGGCGGGTTCTGCACTGCAGGCTAAGTAAAACGCGAGAACTGTTGCGTGCCGAACGAATGCAGTGCACAGCATGCATTTTCGCAAAGATCGTTCATTATAATTGGGTCTAACCACATGGTGGATCCAAAGTCGGAAGTAGCTACTGGACCCGAATAAAATCTCCTCGAAATTGCACGATACACATCAACAAAAATCACCTCTTAACTAAAAAAATATCCAATAAAAATCATCTCAACACAAAAAAAATATCTGATGAAAATCATCTCAACACTAAAAAAATATCTGATGAAAATCATCTCAACACTAAAAAGATATCTGATGAAAATCATCTCAACACAAAAAGAATATCTGATGAAAATCATCTCAACACTAAAAAAATATCTGATGAAAATCAACACTAAAAAAATATCTGATGAAAATCATTTCATCCCTAAAAAAATGTCTTTCCACTAAAAACTTTTTCCACAATATTTTCTATAAAAATCATAACACTACTCGTACACGTTACTTTCAATGAATTTCGCATATTATTAGCCAAGTTCAAAGGAAGCAGCAATATTTGCATACTCGGTGCAGAATTCCCTCGATATTATGCGCAGGGCACGTCACGTAAATGGAACAGGTTATATCTCGAATTTGGTAAAAGATAGTGATACACATACGTATGAACGTGTACGGAAAATATTGCCCATCTTAATACTACTCGCACGTTTAATGCACATGAAAACCTGTCCCGGTAGTATAATCCTCTCTGCGCACGAGCCTTTTCACGTACCACACAGATATAACTTTGCAAATGACATTTTTAACGCGTCGTGTGTTATTAAATTTCCTTCCACTTTAGCGAAATTATATAATATTTCCACTTTCTATATCGTACCTCCGATAGTAATTGGACAATTTTCAAGCGGATGGAACTGATGCTTCTTGCATTAAAGATTCATTCTGCGAGAATGAATAGATGTTTTGATAGATGTTTTCATATTTGTGCTAGGAGCTATGTGTTGTGACACACTAGGGTGTATACTCACAATTTTTATAATTCACATCTATATACGCAAGTTCTCTGTATACCGTAAACACTTAGGCTGTAACTCTTAGACGCCACATCTCTATTCTCAATATTTCTGTACGCCAAGTCCCTACAGTCCAAATTCCCATTTTCGAATTTCTATATCCCAAATTTCTAGGTGCCTAAATATTCAAATATTCTAATACCTAAGACCCCAAGTCCCTAACTCCCCAAATACCTACATTCCTAAATCTATATATCCCCAAATCTCTACATTCCTAAATTCCCATGTGTCCAAATCCTTACATCCCCAAATCCCTACATTCCCAAATTCCCACGTCTCCAAATCTCTACATCCCCAAATCTCTATACCTTCAAATTTCTACATCCTTAAATTCCAACCACACCGAATCCCTAAATCCCCAAATTCCTACATTTCTAAATCTATATATCCCCAAATCTCTACATCCCCAAATTCCCACGTGTCCAAATCTCTACACCCCCAAATCCCTACATTCCCAAATTCCCACGTCTCCAAATCTCTACATCCCCAAATCTCTATACCTTTAAATTTCTACATTCTTAAATTCCAACCACACCGAATCCCTAAATCCCCAAATTCCTACATCTCCAAACCTCTACATCTCCAAATACCTACATCCCCAAATCCCTACATGCCCAAATTCCTACATTTCCACATCCCTAAATCCCCAAATCTCTAAATCCTCAAATCCCCAATTCCCCAAATTTCAAAAGTCCCTCTTGTCTTTCCC
This sequence comes from Megachile rotundata, assembly GCF_050947335.1. Taxonomy (NCBI): domain Eukaryota; kingdom Metazoa; phylum Arthropoda; class Insecta; order Hymenoptera; family Megachilidae; genus Megachile; species Megachile rotundata. Next base: position 8,677,858 of record NC_134987.1, on the reverse strand, counting down.
CACAATTAATTCGTCAAATAAATTTTTCCTGCATCAAACCGACTGTCTCAATCTATTTCAGCCCTCTTATGGTCGTTCCTTTCTCCGTAGATCGCTCAAGAATTCACGGCACGTGCTCATGTAGCAGAGAGAACAGTTTCTTCGACACAATGACTGTTCCGAGCTCGTATTTTCAGCCTCGCGAGGGCAGGAAAACGTGGCGGGAGACAAAGCGAAAGAAAGTCGTGGAAAAAAAAGAAGTTACAGAATAGAAGGAAGGCAAGGGGGGTGAAAAATAGAGTGAACACAGAACAGAGGCAGAAAATGTTGTTGAAAAATAAGCGATTCGGTGGACGGTGGGGGACATGAGAAATGCACCGTGTGGGAAATGTACGGTGGGATAAAGAGAAAGAGAAACCGAACAAAGGTGGATACACGTGCGAGAGGAGCAACGAGATATAGTCGAACGCATCTGACTAATCAGGGGTCCAACATGACACGAGCAAACGAAAAAGCATTCCCCTCGTTGTCTAACGAAACGCGACAGTGATGTACAGGCCGGAAAATTAAAAGAAGCGCACCGTGAAGCGGCACAGTTTAAGCTCGTTTTAGATTCTCCGCTCGCGTTCTCCATCCCCGGAATGCAGATGCTCCTTTACGAAATTTCGTTATTTATAGCCATCACGGTGTACCACGCTCGTCCTTTCGACGCTTACAATGAATTTACCGGGATAACGACCGAAACTTATGCAGTTACGAAATTCGAACTTGAATCGGGGTGGTTCAATGTCTTCAATGCTTTTGTGAACAGTCGGATATGGATGCGTTTCATTTCATCTTTTTTGCCTTTCATTAATTCTGGTACACATGCTCTAAAGTATGAACTTTGTGAAGGCTTTATAATTTCAGTTGTAACTAGATTTCATGTTCTAGCTAGCTATTATGTTAACGAAGTACAATATGATTACACTGAAGCTAAATGAATGTTGAAAATTCAAGTCACTTTTTAACTTAATTTTCTAACAAAAATCGATCAACAAAAGATTGTTATATTCTCATGTTTTTTTTATTTGTAGATGCTCAAGTTTTCTATCTACAAACATATGTACAAACTCTATGAATATATTGCACGTAAGCTAATCCATATGCGCGCATAACCGAGAGCAGTACCCGGCAATATAATGGGAGGCCGCAGAAGAGGAAATCGAGCGTGTTATCGTTAACGGAAAAGCTTGTTGGTCGAGGATGCTATAGGTGTATACATTTTACGTCGAAGTTGCTGGTATCGAGTAAACGCGAGTAAACTCGAAGCAGCTCACGCCCACCAGGTATTCAGATTCGTGACTAGGAACTAAGATTCACTGACCCATGACTGGTCAGCGACTGGGATAGGAGGGTAGTCCCAGAGTCGGTGAGCGAGAGGACGACGCCCGTTCCCCGGCTAACTCCCACGTCCCGGGGCATCGTATCGGGGAGCAATTACTATATTAAACGGCAGCGTGAGAGAAGGAAAGCCGGACGACGTTAATGAAACAACCTTAGTCACGTTTCATACTCGCTATCATTCGCTTTTGTTGCGAAACGTATACTGAAACTCACCTTTAACGAAGCTACTTTAAACGGTGCACATATTCAAATCGTCTCGATGCAGATTATATCACGATTATACGGGGCATTGGTAACATTAATAATCAAGTTTGGAACGTTTCACGTGGTACGATAAACTCTTTACTCTCGAGAGCTGACTCGATCGGTTCAACGTAATAAGCATTATTTAAGTAGATCTATAGTGTCATATGTGTGATGTATAAACAGTGTAACAGTGAACTGAACATTAATAATTTTGATTTTATAATTCATCTGTCATTTTTTAAAAAAGGAAAACTATGAAGGTCATGACCTTGACAACACCGATTTGGTTGAAATTTTATATTATCGTAAAGTCCATCGAAAGTAATGACTCCACACAGCAACTCTTTAAAATAAGAGATTTAAAGAGCGTGATTTCAATACAATGGTACTTAAAGTGACACAAATGTGACACCTGTCTGAGGGTAACAAGATCTGTTCCTTATTCGTAACGATATTCGTTACGTCTTTGTCGAGCATATCGAAATGGAAAAAACGAAAGATTTAAACGTACGCACGCGTGTCAGTCTGAGTGAAGAGATTACCCGGAAAAGGTACCTTGCAGAGGATTGTTTAAACGTCGCAACGAACGGTAGCCAGTGGAAGGTAAATCCGAGCAGTACGGTGAACGTGGTAGAATTTCATCCTCGAGGTCGTTTAGTTTTCATAGCGTCAAACTCGAGACCCGTAACCGAGCGCTGTCACGAAGAAGAATAGGCCGCTTTCTGGCGATCAAAGAGCGGAAGTTGATCTCCGATCTTACGCCACGAGTGGAACAGTGTGTGGGCAAACAAGACTTTTTTTACGTGACCACGTAAACGTTACGAGTCCATTTGCGAACGGATATTTCGTTCGTATGTCCCTCATTTTTTTCTTCCTCTGTTACGTGTCTCGTTATTATACGGTGGTTGAATCTTGACTCGTATCTCCCCTCGGAACAATTCAGAAATCCATCAACCATCGAAGGAAATCTCGATGTTCAAATTTGCTTCGATGCACAAGTCCGCGATTACTTCGGCCGAGATACACAACCGGTTAGCTGCGGGGTTAATTGTGCGATCCAGATAAATATCGCGATCATATCACCTTACGATTAAGCCCAAAGAGATCTTAAGCTTTTTCCTTGATAAGCGATCTCGGCCTGTGCCCAGTTATATGCGAGTTTTTTCGCCCCTTTTTTATTCGCTTCGATGCAGAGTGCTCTTTCTTCGCCGATGCAACGGACAGTGCGAGATCTGTCTTTGGGTATTGATTTAAAGATCGCTGTCCAACGTCTTATGTAAATATTCACGGATTTTTTAAGTACCTTGTTAAATATTATAGAAATAATAAAGACGTATGACCATTAATTTAGTTCGTCATTGAAATTTTAAAATTAAAACGCAATTATGCTGTTCAAGTACTTCATATCAGGGTAGAATCAATGTCACGATTCATCCCCAAGCACAAACGCGCCGAAGTTTAATGGCCAGGCAGTAATCGGCGATCGAAATGCGAAGTTAATGAATGAAAATTTCAGCAGATACGATTGGAGAGATTCTATCGGCTCATACAGCTCGTTATCGTTCGTCCCCATCGAGAATCTGAAAATCCAGCGAACAATTTTCCAAACCTAATTGAACGCTAATGGAGCACGATTACGCGTTTACTCAAAGACCCACACACGCTATCGATCGTCACTTTCGCTGAATCGTCGAAAGATCCTTGGATCCGTTGCCGCGAACGATCGACGAAGAAACGAAATGAAAAAAAGAAACGAATCTTCATCCTTATGTATGAGGTCGGTATGGTGAGGCAACGGTCTAATATACAGTCAATGAATGATTTATAGAACGGTATCTGCTTTTTATCCGAGGGATTCAGGTTGTCGAGCTCCGGGCACCAGTTGTGTCGAGATTGCTCGCCGGAGGATCCGAGCCGGTCCATGTAATTACTATTGTATCATAAACGTAAAGGCTGTTTAATAAAATACATCGTTGCAATCAGATTGGGCACACCTTGGACAGTACCTTCTGTATGATTTAATTCATTCAATGTCGATTGTTCGATTGTGATATTGTTACAAGATCAACCGGTTATTTATTAGCCCTAATTCAACGCAACCATGCTTTATTTTCCTTCAACGTAATGAAACGATTCCGTTATATTTATGTTCCTCGATTATATCCTTGAGGAATGGCGATTGAAAAAACTTTTAGCACCGTTCGTTTTTTCGTTTATTTCATTTTATGCTGGAATATTTCTGGTATTTTGTGATAATTATAAAGGATAGACATGGTATAATTATGGTCGGTTTTGGGACTCAAGTTTGTAGATTTGAGAATTTTTAATTTTTCAGTTTTTCAATTTTTCAATTTTTCAATTTTTCAATTTTTCAATTTTTCAATTTTTCAATTTTTCAATTTTTCAATTTTTCAATTTTTCAATTTTTCAATTTTTCAATTTTTCAATTTTTCAATTTTTCAGTTCTTCAATTCTTCGATTTTTCCATTCTTCGACTCTTCGATTCTTCAATTCTTCGATTCTTCGATTCTTCAATTCTTCAATTCTTCAATTCTTCAATTCTTCAATTCTTCAATTCTTCAATTCTTCAATTCTTCAATTCTTCAATTCTTCGATTCTACAATTCTTCAAATTTCTACAAGCCCAAATTCTCTAACTTATTCCTAAAACTTCTGTATGCTTTCCCTAGGTTCATCAGGATGTATCTATATGAAATTCTCCTTAAACTCTCCCTAGATTGTCCCTACAATTACCTCATGCATTCACTAAATTCACCAAAGATACTTGTCTAAGTAGAAATAATTGTATCTCTAAAAACACGTAATAAATTTTTACAGAAATTCGTGTGCCACTCGAACGTGAACGACACGATACTCAAACTCGCGAGTGCATAAAACAGAAAGATACTGTCATAAGTTTACGAAGCACACCTGTTATACAACAAAAACAGCAATCAGAAACACGTACGTATCGTTGTCCCGAACACGTTCGCCTTCGAGCAAACGAGGAAATGAAATTTCCAGAGAACTTGTTAAATCCACGATGCCTCGCTCGGATAAGCAAAATAATTTTCTCTTTTTACTAGCATCGCGGTTAAGTTATCGCCAGCGATTGCAACGCGAATTTCACAAGAATAAACAATAAAAATCGCCGACGAATACCGTATGCTGGATTGCGACAACAGAATTTATGGGGAACCTTCGGTTTACGCGGACGATCGATAGATTTGTATGCACGATGCAATATAACTAGAGGTACTACTTTGGAAATGAATCCTGCGTGAAAATAACAAATCTATACGTAATGTAACATATGTGTATGTACATGCATATGTTATGCAACTGTATGTAAATAAATTTGTCAATTTATGAAATTCATTAATTGTTGGATTAACGAAAGAAAATTCCAAGCTGCTCATTTTTAGTTGTAAATTTACAAATCTTTTTTTCATTGTAAATTTACAAAAATCCTTCAAACGTAATTTACTCAAAAATGATGTCTCGTGTAAAGGAATGTTATTTTCAGATAGAGCGCATCCTGTTCGTTTTGAAAGAGTGGTGTAAGGCTGCTTAACCCGAATTTCGATTTGGATAAGCCTGTCCTACTGATAAATCCGATTACGTCACTTGTGTATAAGCGTTACACAATTCGACCGCAGCGTACGGTCAATTTTATATAAAGACCAATTGCAAAACTTACCTGCCATAAATACAACGGCAGCATCGGCTTGTGACAACAATGATCGAATCGCGCCAATTTAAACCGACAATGGGTTACCTTTACCGTTGACATCATTTACGTGATGAGAACTCGGTCGATGATCCCGTTCGGATAACGTCAACGATGCATCGTACGTACTATTAATAGGCAAACCTTTTGAAACGATCGCCGATGAAAACAAACGTGTAGCGCCATTACTCAATATGATTTTTTTACTCGACGATTTATTGTCCTGTGGGAACGTATGTAGATTTACATTGCGTTGTGCATTCCACGAGTACAAGTCCCCATTTTCTCTAATTAATTTTTAAATTCTCAACTTCTCAACTTGACAAATTGTCATTTCTACAATTCATAATTGTTAAAATTTCAAACTTTTCAAATTTCTAGTTAACAAATTTTCAAATCGTCAGATTCATGAACACTCAATTTTCCAAACCTCTAAATTCCTACATTTTATGTGCAACTTCTGACAGTCGTAAATTTTAGACTTGAAGTAGCAAAGTCCCTAAATTCTCAAATCCAACTTCCCTAATTCCCCATTTTCTAAAATTTCTCAAATTACCAGCAACCCCAAAATTCCCAAAATTCCCAAAATTCCCAAAATCCCCAAAACCCTCAAAATTCCCAAAATTCCCAAAATTCCCAAAATTCTCTAAATTCCTAAAATTCCCAAAACCCCGAAAATTTTCAAAAATCCCAAAACCCTGAAAACTCCAAAAATTCCCAAAATCCCCAAAACCCCCAAAATTCCCAAAATTCCCAAAATTCCCAAAATTCCCAAAATCCCCAAAACCCCCAAAATTCCCAAAATTCCTAAAATTCTCAAAATTCCCAAAATTCCCAAAATTCTCAAAATTCTCAAAATTCTCAAAATTCTCAAAATTCTCAAAATTCTCAAAATTCTCAAAATTCTCAAAACTCCCAAAACTCCCAAAATTCCCAAAATTCCCCAAATTCTCTAAATTCCTAAAATTCTCAAAATTCCCAAAATTCCCAAAAACCCTAAAAATTCCCAAAATTCCCAAAATCCCCAAAATTTCCCAAATAGTCCCAAAATTCTAAAACAAAGACTAACTAATTCCCAACGCAATCAAGGATAAACGCCACAGAAAACAATGAACAAAAGCCAAGAAAAAGAGTCGGAATTTTGTCGAAAAAGGTGAGTACATCATCTTAAAGGAATGCACAACCGCAGTTACACGTTAAAGTAAATACGACGGTATGAACCTATTATCGTGTTAGAAATTGTGTCAGCCTTAAAGTATGCCCGCCCGTTCGTCCACTACCATAGAAAACGTACGTGTACCATAATAGAGCATATTACAGCAATTCATCTCTAATCTGCCAACAGCGTAGGAGAACTCGGAACGCACTCCATTAACATACTTCAGCGTTAAGTGATCGCTCGTCTCACGGCGCCGTGAATTACACGCGTTGAATATTGAACGAACCTTAACCCTTTCGCTGTAACCGAATTTGCCAAAACACGAGGTTCGCTTTGAACACCGTCAGGCAACGTTCCGGGAGAAACACGGATAAATGGACAAAGAGAAAGTACGAATGCATATGTGATATAACGAACTTTTGTAAGGAAGGGTTTTGCAAACTGTGTAGAGATTTATTTGTACTGGGTTAAATTTATGAGAGTGTGGAAAAGGTTAATTTTGGGAATTGTGGTAAAATAAATTGTGGTGAAATAAATTACATGAAAAATGTGTAAGAAATTTGAAGTTATTAGTGACAAATGGTAGAGTATGAAATTTGAAAGACTGGACTGAAAATGAAATCTATTCAGCAAGTAGGAGATTTATGAAATTGTTAATCTGAGGAAATTTTAAATTTAGAAGATTGAACTGAAAATGAAATTTTTTTAAGAAGTTGGGAATTTGTAAAATTGTTAATCTGAGAAAATTTGAAATTTGAAAGATTGAGCTGAAAATGAAATTTTTTTAAGAAGTTGGGAATTTGTAAAATTGTTAATCTGAGAAAATTTGAAATTTGAAAGATTGAGCTGAAAATGAAATTTTTTTAAGAAGTTGGGAATTTGTAAAATTGTTAATCTGAGAAAATTTGAAATTTGAAAGATTGAGCTGAAAATGAAATTTTTTCAAGAAGTTGAGAATTTGTATAATTGTTAATCTGAGAAAATTTGAAATTTAGAAGACTGAACTGAAAATGAAAGTCTGTTCAAGAAGTTGAGAATTTGTAAAATTGTTAATCTGAGAAAATTTGAAATTTGAAAGATTGAGCTGAAAATGAAATCTGTTCAACAAGTAGGAAATTTATGAAATTATTAATCTGAAGAAATTTTAAATTTGAGAGACTGAACTTTAAATGAAGTCTATTGAAGAAGTTAGAAATTTGTGAAATTGTTAATCTAAAGAATTATGTATTTGAAGATTGTCCCACCAGAAACAGCAAACATTAAATATCCACAGTAAAGAGAATAAAGTATCTACACCTAGTCTTAATGTCGTTTGTTTAAAAATAATACCGCCAGTAAGGCCGTTGACACTGAAGTATGACGAATCCGTGAATGCTGGGAACAGTAACCTTGAATTCTGACAAAGTGCGAGACCGAGTTCGTCGCTCTTTGCGAATTTAAATCCGGCCTGCGAACAGCAGGGATGTCGTTTTCGTCGTATTTCGAGGTGGCTGCACCTTGCACGCGTGTCATCGTGACGTGGAACGATCGATGATCAATCGAGTCTAATCCGAATCCCTTTCTCGGGTTTATTTGTTTTGTGTAGTAGCTTCGATCTTTCGACGACGGGTTCGTTGACAGTTGCCACCATTGACATTGTTGAATTTTCACCGTACGTATGGTTTGATTAATTGAACTCGATGGACAGCTTTTGGAAAATGTAATGGACGATGAAGGATCTTTTGTTCCGAGGGTCACCGACTTCTTTCTGTATGGAGTTTTCGGGTTTTGTTATTGATAATTTTTGGATTTAAGCGTTTAGAATTTTTGGAGGTAATTAGTCGGAATTTTTAGATTTGTCTATTTAGAATTTTTACTTTCCCTAATTCCGACTTGCTCAAATTTTCAATTGTCCAAATTCCTACTTTCTCGAATTCCCACTTGCCCTAATTCTTACTTCTCCAAATTCCTACTTGCCCAAATTTCTACCTTCCCAAATTCCCACTTGCTCAAATTCTCACTTCCCCAAATTTCCACTTACTCAAATTCTCACTTCCCCAAATTTCCACTTACTCAAATTCTCACTTCCCCAAATTTCCACTTACTCAAATTTCCACTTTCCCAAATTCTCACTTCCCCCAATTTCTCACTTCCCCAAATTCCCACTTTCCCAAATTCTCACATCCCCAAATTCCTACTTCCCCAAATTGCCGCTTGCCCAAATTCTTACTTCCCCAAATTCCCACTTGCCCAAATTCTCACTTCCCCAAATTCCCACTTGCTCAAATTATCACTTCCCCAAATTCCTACTTTCCCAAATTCTCACATCCCCAAATTCCTACTTGCCCAAATTCTCACTTTGTCAAATTCCCACTTTCCTAAATTCTCACATCCCCAAATTCTCACTTTGTCAAATTCCCACTTTCCTAAATTTTCACATCCCCAAATTCCTACTTCCCCAAATTGCCACTTGCCCAAATTCTCACTTTGCCAAATTTCTATTTTCCCAAATTCTCTATTCCCCAAATGTCCACTCCCCTAAATTCCCACTAAACCCCTTTAACTTCCCAAATCCCTCACATGATTAAATCCCTCCAAATTCCTCAAACACCCCAATTCCAATTTCTAAATCCCCATATTTCCACCTTCCCAACCCCCACTAATTTCCCAACCTTCCCAAACATCATCGCACAAGGTCCATTCCCTACCACATTTTAAAATTCACCTTCAACGACCACCAACATTATTATCCACAATAATTCGTCGAAGAGCAATAAAGAATCCCGCTCTTCTTGGAAAATCGTGTCCGAGAAACCTTGGATCCCATCCACATTTGAATTTCCAACTCAATCTGAATATCAGACACAAAACGAAGAAGCGAACCGGACGATTCCAGTTTCCGTTTTAGGGAAAGGAAAAAGCGAGTGGAGAAGTGAGTGAAATGTTGTAACGCAGTTTCGTTTCGGAACTCGTTTCGCTTCTTGCTGCACGGTTCGAACAGGTTCAAACACGTGATTCCAGCCACACGTTCAGGTGGTCTTGGTCCACACGCAGAACGTCGCTTGCGAGTATACGTGTACCTCCGATCCTCTTCGTTCCGCTCGAGACCCATTACGCGCATACTTTCTTGCCGTACACGCGATTCGTCGAACGCGCGACAACCGACGGGACACCACTGTGTCAATGACTGGTGAAAGGTATCAATGACTTTTCTTTCACTGACCCTCGACAAGGAACTTTCAATCTCTAACATCTCCGCAGGACTGACCAACTATCCACGTACTTGCATAATCGACCCACGTGTCCACATATCATTAGGTTGATGTACCGTCACATGCAACCCTTTGCACTCGTAGGCATTTTTTATGGTGTTTTTGATAACTTTTTGGTGGAATAGATATTGCTGTTATTAACTGCTACTATTCTTTACGTGTCACGTATAATTTGAGAGAAAATATTTATTTAAAATTGTTGTGAAAATTAAATGATCACCTTTGTGCAAGGGGTTAATCTTTAAATTAGCAACTCGAGCTACGAAAATGGCTTTTTTCGAGAAATGATTTGAAAATAGATAAAGACCTTGTCAATTTCAATGACCTTGAAATATTAAATATGTCAACGTCATTCTGAACAACTTGTTACTCAGAGCAACTCTAAGTAACTGTGTACAAACAGTCTAATTGCAAAGACATTGACAAAATATATTTTTAATACGCTGATTTGTGAAATAATTCCAAAGAATGTTTGGAACAAGATTAACCTTGATAAATAATATTTGAAAAATTTGTCTTTTGTGTGAATTGTAGAACAGTTTCTGTAGACGTCAGGAAATCCCTGATCTTATTCAGGACATGATGTACGATATAATTTATTCAAGAGCCAAGTACACCTACCTCTTTCGTTAACTGACGGGAAGCGGACCCAAGCATGTGGACATTAGTCGGGATCAGAGTTAGGTAGGTATTATTCGGATAATCCTCGGATACATACCTAGAATAAAACAAACATATGTGATATAAATAATTGCTTTTGTTAATGTAAATATATTTGTAAGGTTTAAAAGTAATTATTCAAACTACTAATTAAATACAATATTCATTATTTTTATATATTCTATAGCTTTATTTGATGTTACCTAAATTTTGTCTGAGAGTTTTTGCAAATAAATAATTTTTTTTGTGCACAATGATATGTGACTATATTTTCTCATTGAAATGCATATATGTATATTTGTATAGGTTTCTACGTTTTTTATATTCTGTGTCTTATATGTTTTTTTATATTTTATATAATTTTATGTCCTTATATCGCCATTTTCTGAATATGTCTGTCAGTGAATATTTTATCGTAATTCAAATATTAATTTTATAAGTCTGCCATTTTCTGAATATGTCTGTCAGTGAATATTTTATCGTAATTCAAAAATTAACTTTATAAGTCTGCCATTTTCTGAATATGTCTGTCAGTGAATATTTTATCATAATTCAAAAATTAATTTTATAATAAGTCTACCATTTTAATGGAAGTAAAATAAGTTCTCAAATTTTCATGAACCTATCAATTATTCAACATCTATTACAACAGTGTCGAGTTATTGAAAAGCAGGTTAAACTCCCTAACTCAGTGAAGGAATTGAACAACGGAGAGAACGTTGAGAAACTTCTCAGTAGAATTCAAAGTGACATACCTCCATACAATTCTATCTAAGTAACTATCAAGTATGACACAAAGACCATGTTGCTAATGACCTACAAGCACATGCGACACTAAACCTTTAACTCGATTAAGTAAAAATGAAACAGCATAAGAATTCTCACGATCGTTGGTAGCACTCGAAACGGTAAATACCGCAGCAGGAAATAGCGTCTAGGTAGAAATGATGCTACGCAGAATCGATCCTGACGAGTTTAGAACGATCCGCGCAACCATCTGAATTGTGTGTAACCGCAAACATACGGCAACGAGAATGCTTCTGTAAGAGTTGACCTTCATAGACGGCATAGCAGAGTTTTTCGAATTTTTTCTATTTTATAAGATTCAAATTCCTGAACTTCGTATCAAAAATTTTTAAATCTTCAAATTTAGCAATCCCACACAGTTCATCAAACTTATAGATTTTCAAGTCTTCAAACTCTCAAATGTCTCAAATCTTGCACTTTCAAATATCGTGGGAATTCATAGATCTCCGGATTGTATAGCCTTAATTGTCCGAATCTGCAAATTCATGATTTTCCATTTTTTTAATCGCATAAATTCTTAAATCACCAAATACGTAAGTACCTAATTTTCCAAATACTTTAAATTTTTCAAATTCTTCAAATTCCTCAAATTCTTCAAATCTCATGCAACAAGTTTCTCAAATTTACCAACTATCTAATTCACCAAATTCCTAAATCTCCAAATCCCCAATTCTGGAACTCCTCAATTCCTTGATTCGCCAAAATCTCAAATCCTCGAAATCCTCAAATCCCAAATTCATCAAATCATCGAACCTCTGAATTCTGTGAATCCCCAATCTCTGAAACCTCTAATTCCCTAACTGTTCAATTTCTTAATTTCCCAAATTCTCAAATCCCCAAATCCCCAAATCCCCAAAATCCTAAATTCCTCAAATTCTCAAACCATAAAAATCTTTAAATCCTCAATTTCTCAAATCCCCAATCTCTCTAATCTCCCACTCCCTAATTCCCTATTTCCTTAATTCCTCAAATCCCTAAGTCCCCGAACCCCCCAAAATCCCTAAATCTCTAATTTCCCAAATCCCTAAGTTCTCAAACTCCTCGAAACCCCCAAAGTCTCCAAATCCCTAATTCCTCAAATTCCCAAAACCCCAAACTTTCAAATTCCAAAGTCCCCAAATTCCCAACTTCCCAAACTTCCAAAGCAACGCAGTAGCACATAAAATCACAACCATCGATTACTACTCCTCTTATTAAGATCTCTCTTATTAAAATCGTGCGTAACCGCAGACACAGAGGTAACGTCGTTCGTCTCTGCAAGAGTTGACCTTCGTGGACAGTATAGTATAGCCTTTCCTTTGGCCTCAGACAATTCATCCTTCGTGTTTCCAGCCTCCGCCTTTGAGAACAGGTCGTCGACAATGGACCGTGCTATTAACCGAAAGAGAGCTTCATAGTCTCGACCTGCCCTGGACATTCGTGCAGCTTACCGGATGAACATTAATTAGAACCAGACTGGTCCCTCTAACTCGTGTTGAAATCTCTACACAGAATGCTACCTAGACCTTCTTTTAGGAGACGAGATCGATATCTTGCTACAATATTTGGTGGCCATAGAATTCTTTTCTTTGTTTCTCGGTAGAATTTAGGATTTATTAGAATTTATTAAGATAGAAGGGATGTCGATTATCGTGTTTGAAGAATGTGGACTCGAAGAATGTTCGTTTAATTTGATTAAGAAATTCGGAAGGATCAATGTAGGGAATTGGGGATACAGAAATTTGTGGAGGTAGGAATTGGGTCATATGGAGATTTGTGGATATGGAATTTGGGAGGGATATAGATTTGGTTATGTAGGGGTTTGGGAATATAGAAATTTGAAGGTATAGAGATTTGGAGATGTGGGAATTTGGGAATCTAGGGAGTTGGGGATGTAGGGATTTGGATACGTGGGAATTTAGGGATGTAGGGATTTGGGGATGTGGAGATTTGGAGATGTTGGGATTTGGAGACATGGGAATTTGGGAATGTAGGGATTTGGGAATTTGGGAATTTGGGAATTTGGGAAATTGGGAAATTGAGGATTTGAGGCATTAAAGAATTTAGAACTTGAAAGTGTGGGAATTTGAGAATTTAGAAATTGAGAATATGGAAATTTGAGAATTTGGAAATTTGAAAATTTGGAAAATTGAGAAGTTGGAAATTTGAGAATGTGAAAATTTGAGAATTTGGAAATTTAAAAATTTGGAAAATTGAGAATTTGGAAATTTGAGAATGTGAAAATTTGAGAATTTGGAAAATTGAGAATTTGGAAATTTGAGAAATTGGAAAATTGAGAATGTGAAAATTTGAGAATTTGGAAATTTGAAAATTAGGACAATTGAGAAATTGGAAATTTGAGAATGTGAAAATTTAATAATTTGGAAATTTGAAAATTTAGAAATTTAAAAATTTGGAAAATTGAGAATTTGGAAATTTGAGAATGTGAAAATTTGAGAATTTGGAAATTTATAAACTTGGAAATATGTAAACATGAAATTTTGAAAATAAAAGTATTGTCACGTTTACATGTCCCAAAAAACCATACACTGCATGCGAGTGTACCTCCAGGACTCGGCCAAGAACAACGAACACAAAGGCTTCCTGCCCGGATTTGCTCTGTCAGGTCGTTTTCTTGAAGCTGGTTTCACACCGCGGCCGCTCCGTCCGGGCTCGTTATTTTTATATCGTTGCGATCCTGTATTAATAACGGTTATTGACAATCACGTTGTGCACGAGTTACTGGAAAAAGCTTCACCTTGACATAGAAAGGCTGGCAGCAACAATATTATCGGCGAGCTAACGTTGTAAACAGCCGCAGCATTGTCTCTGCGTGAACGTCGCAACCCACATAGTCGTTTTACCGTAAATGATACGTGATAATGATAGAAAGACGCGGCTACCAGAACCGTGCGACTCGAACATTTCAATTTTTAATCTCGTTAGGACCATTACAATTATTGTTAAATTAGATAGATTGCAATAAAATGTTTTATATGTTTACTAACACGTATATTAAAACCCTTCTAAATCTAAATTTAAAAAATAGTCCACCCCCACATTACTAACTAAATAAAATATTCCAAAATGATTTTCCAAAAATACCATTACTCTACAAGTCTCCAAAAATCCTTAAAAATGAATAAATGAACAACTTCCTTGTTTACCACATTTTCCCAAAAACCAGATTTGCCCATGACTGTACAAGAAGCCCAGATTCTCTTACCGGCTCAAACGTTTTAACCACCTGCTTTCGAAATTTGAGTACCGCCATCCTTGTATACACTTTCCATGGTCTTCTCTGGTGTTGACACAACCACGGGGTGAAAAGATGGAATTGGAGCCACCGGGTCTGGGTTTAAGTGTTCGAAACGACCGAGTTGATACCAAAATATTAGAAACGTAAAATCAGAAACAAAATAACAGAAGATAATAATTAAGAGATACCCTGACATTATTGTACTTTAAATTACAAATTAACTTCGTGAGATCAATACACAGGTTTTAATAAATTATAAATGAAGTACATTTTTATGACATTTTTATGACAGATTAAACATTTTGTGTAATTATTTATTTGCAATTATATGTATGTTTAATTATTCGCTGTGGCGTACAATTTAATTAGACAAGAAAATTGGTTTTTACCGTCACGGTAAGAAGATTGACATTATGCAATTGAATTAAGTATTATTATTATTAATTGCAGGACATTGTTAATACGTTCAACTTAATTAAAGTTGGAAAGTCAGTTTTATCGTCACAGGGGAAAATAATGAAATGCTCCAGGGATTCTTGAAAACTTTGAATTGCTCCCTTGAAAACTCGGATCGTTTGACTTGTGCTTTAAGTCGGAAGTCTTGGCTACAGTATTTCATATAATAGCGGATCTTGAAATCTTAAATTGTCTCGTTTTCGAGCGTTTGAGACCGTGGCATAGTTATCGCTGAACCACGCTAACATTTATCGTAAAAATAGTTCTAAATTTTCGAATGAAGTTAATTGATAATGTCTTTCTGGAGATAAAATCCAGAACAAGATTGCAGAAAATATATTCATCATACCATGTGTATATAATTATTCAGTCTGACATAACTCATTGTATTCAACTTTCAAACATAGTAATCTTCCAAAAACTCTTACGTAATTTATTTCGCTTTTCCCTTCGCGTTGCACTTTTTCTACTCTCCTTTTCTCTTCTCCAAACTTTTATTCGTCGATTTTCCGCCGAGAATTTTTGATCGTTCGCCCACGAGTTCCATGAAATATTTTTTTTACCCGTACTTTCGACGGTTCACCGATCGCCATTTTTCTTCTGGCCCGCGAAACGGAACACGGTTATGCTCCGACGGAAATAACTTTCCACGCTAACTAAGCCAGTGCACGAAATCCTTGCCGAAATCCGCCGGGGGCAACGCGTCCCTTTCACATTCTTTTATTTCTTTTCCCTTTATTTTTCTCCTCTTTTTTTCATTATTCCGCTCGTGTTACTTTCAACTAAAAAAGGATACGTTTCCAGAGGCGCGTTTATGCAACTCTTCCCGTTGACTCCTCCCAGCGCGTTAAATGCGAAGTCGCGATATTCAGCGGCGGATAGTAATAAAAATATCGAAGCCGCCATTTTAATGCTGTACTACGGGGTGCACGAACGTTCACGGTGATAATTAATTACCTGGAATTCGCGTAACATTACTCACCGATAGACAGTGCATAAATCTATCCTCCGGGATTATTTTTCTTCGAGAGGAACACGATGATTCCTTTAAACACGACTCTAATTTTATTTACTGTTGTCGCTAATTTCCTTGCATACCAACTTATGTTTATACGTATGTGCAAATTAAACATAAATCAAACCAACGTTTAATGCATGAAAGCATTGTTTAAAAGTTACTGTCAGTGATTTAATTCTGAGTTAACTCAGTGTTGTGTTATATTTATTAATGCAAGTGAATGATTATTTTTAATTTTGTAAGAAATAATTTTCTTAAACTTTTTGTTTCAAACCTTGTTTCGTTTAATTCATATGAAAATAATACCTGTCTCATTTACCACATAATTAGTACTTTAATTCATTTACCCTAATTGCACCCCATACAATTTATTTCATATAAAAATAGTACTTATTCATTGACTCTATAAATCACTGATTCATTGATCCTAAAAGTAGTCCCTGATTCATTGACCCTAAAAGTAATCCCTGATTCATTAATCCTACCTTTAAGTACCTGAGTTCTTCAGTTTGAGTAACTATTAATTCATAAACACTACACACCTTTTAATTCATTTACTACCCCTTTTAATTAACGTACGAACACAACCCTAATTATTGACAAACAAAATAAAGGTTACTTAAAGAAGATGGTTCTTTTTCTGATTGAAAGAACTTACGACACAATGGTTACACACGATGTTCAGTACCACGAGGATTAATTATAGCATTTCAGATAGAGTTCGCGTTAAATGACAATAGGGGAAAAGAAATGTTGGTATTCTTTGTGAGACGTTTATGGCGGCAATCACTGGCCGATCTATTACACTCGAACGATCGGCATTAAACGCTAACAACCCATTAAACTCGTTCGAACTGCGAAGAAGAAAGTGCGCTATTAACAGAACGAGTGCAATAAGTAGAATATAAGGTTCTAGAAGAAAAACATATTTGTAGGAGTTGACTTGACTGGAATTTAGATACGGTGAGTAGGATACATTGTTTTATTTGTGGTTACTAGTACAATCAGTTGGATCAGATGTCACAATTTTAAATCTTTAAGGTAATAAATTTGTAAATTCTCAAATTATATTGCCAAATTTCTTAAGTCAAAAATTATAATATTGTCAAATTTCCTAAGTCACAAGTTACAATATTGTCAAATTTCCTAAGTCACATATTGTAATGTATTGTCAGATTTCCAAATTCCCAAATTGTCAAATGTAGACATTCCTACCATACAATTTCCACATTTTCAAGTTTACAAATTTCCAAATACTAATTGAGGGTCTCATTGAACCAATTAGCATGAGTACGTAAACTAATAAAAATATTGTGACTTTATCAATAAGTATGCATTTGATACTTTATCAATAAGTATGCGTTTGAACTTCAGCGTGAGTACATAAATCTGGGTACAACACCACTATGGATCACAGTACACTACAATCACAGTACATCAAAACTGCTACACCAAAATAATACTTTTTATAATAAAACATGACCTTGCATAAATATAACCTTGCACACTTCAAAATAGTAAAATAGTATTAATTCTATCCATGTCAGACATCTAGTACCAAACATATATCTCCACAATGATCCATAATGAACATGTATCTCCACAATGATTATGCATACATAATGTTGCAAATAGGTAAATATAAAAGTAAATTTGTAAATGTGAAAAGTTTCAAGAAAATCAGTAACCCTTGTCTCTTGTCAGTCGATTTTGCCATCATCCCAGCGAGGTTCTCGATCCAGGTAGTTTTCGAGTCGAGTGGTGGCAACAATGACCTGTCGCTTGAGGATCGTCAGAGCCGGGCGAACGGCCTCCCGGTTGGACAAAGCCGCCATGCCATTGGCCCACCTGACAATACACCGTGTATCGAGAATTGAATAACTTTCGACGGAGAAGAGAACCGGTTCTATAATTTTCAAATGAATAACCATGGCCCTTTGCGGGTTTATACGAGCTAGGACCTGTGGTAACAATGTAACGCGTTATTCACCGTCCTTCCTCCAACCTCGTTTTCGCCCTGTCACATAATTGTACCTAATTGAAGGCGATTATGAGACGTGGGGCTTGACCCTTGATTAATAGGGTGGATGAAGGATTTATGTGAAAAATGATGGACTGACAAGTTTACTTTGTATATGATCGTGTTTGGGGAAATGTTGTGGGGAGGGTTGATAATGGAGAGGTGTGTGTGAAGTTTTGGAGTTTGAGAAATTGGGAATTTAAGGAGGTGGCAATTTAGGGACTGGGGAATTTTGGAATTGGGAATTTAGGGAGGTGGAAATTTAGGGATTGGAGAATTTGAGGAGGTGGCAATTTAGGGATTGGAAAATTTAAGGAGGTGGAAATTTAGGGATGGGGGAATTTAGATGGACATTTAGAGAGGTGGAAATTTAGGGATGGGAGAATTTAGGGAGGTGGACATTTAGAGAGGTGGAAATTTAGGAATTGGGGAATTTAGGAAGGTGGAAATTCAGGGATTGGTAAAATTTAAGGAGGTGGAAATTTAGGGATTGGAAAATTTAAGGAGGTAGAAATTTAGGGATGGGGAAATTTAGATGGACATTTAGAGAGGTGGAAAATTAGGGATTGGGGAATTCAGGGAGGTGAATATTTAGGAATTAAGGAATTTTGGAATTGGGAATTTGGAAATTTGAGAAGTTAGGTATTTGGAAATTGAAAAATTTGGTATTTTAGGAATTGGAGAGTTTAGAGAGTTGAGAAGTTAGGTATTTGGAAATGCAAAAATTGGGGAATTTAGGGATTTAGGTCTTAAAAACGTTGAAAATGGGAACGTTTATAAAGAGGATTTTGAGATTTGCTGCTTCAAGATTTAGAGACTTGTAGATTTGTGAAATAGAGGTTTGTGCACTGAACTTGAAGATTTAACAATTTATAAACAAACAAATTCATAAGTTTGAAATTACGATACTTTTTACAAAAAACATCTACAAAATAATATAACTACACATTCAAGGTAAAGGTACAGCCAATTTTCAAGACAAGTAGTTCTCATTCCGGGTAGTTTAGAGTTCAGCGGTTGGCAGCAACCAAGGGCCGATTTCAGAATGCCATACCGTTCCGATTACTCAGCCAAGCGGGCCACTATGTTGCATCTCTAATCGAAGCAACGAATTTTGGCGGGTTCCGTGCGATGTCTCGTGCTCTATTTCGAACGATGCTGAAAAATACTCGGTCGAAACGCCCTGGCTATTTATTGCACCGTTGGTCGTGCGTATAATTGCTGGGAACAACGATGGTTCACAGTGCAATGAACACCATTACGATGTTCTTTTACCAACGTCGTTGCTTTGTCCTTATTCATGCACCCATCTGGCTTCTCAATGGTGTGAAAATTGCAGTCAACTTGCCAGGAAACGTTCGTTATCTTCGGATGTCAATTTTAAACCATGGACAAGGTTGTTAAACCTTGATTCGTTGGAGGTTAATTATACCTCGCAAGACTTCTCTCTTCATTTTCTTTATGATGCCATATTTCATTTTTATGGGAAAATGCAAAGTACTATGTTGAGAAAAGAAATTTTTCTTATATCTGATACTTTTGACCAGTTTTCAGGGTTACATTGAATGATGCACACGTGTGACGCACATGTGATGCACTCGTGACGCACGTGAGGCACACTCGTGACGCACTTGACACGTGGATATAATAAATATTTGTCATATTTTCAACTTGCTTTAATTTTTAGTTTCAGAAGGTAATTTTCATGACACTTAAACAGATATGACACTGTAACTTTTTTTATTAGTTTAAATATTGTAGCAGTGAGTAGCTATGTGTACAATGAGAATAATTAATTCTCATTAATTATGTCAACTATCAAATAAATCACAGTGCAAGAAATTAAGAGTACTTCCAATTAAATACGTAAATCAATTTTGTAATAACACATCCACAAAAAATCAAAGAGTACAAGTATTTAACAAAAGATTCCCATGCACCAATCCATATAGGATTTAAGGTATACGGCAGTAAAACCGTGCTAAACGTTATAATTCAAAAGAAGAGAGTCGTGAACCGGCGATTTTGACCGGTTGAGTAGTTTTAGCGTTAAAGTCGAGGTTGCAGGTTCGAAGAGCAACAGCGGCAGCCAGTGGCATGGCTGTTGCTGCCTCTTCAAAGAATCTTTCCTCGATGGACCAGTTCCGGCAGTGCCGCTGCCGAGCAGCCGTTGGCGAATGGGAATAGACTTGCAAAGGGGATAGAAGGTGGAGAAGAGAGGCAGAGAGAGCAACGAGAGCCACGTTGGCAGAGGATGAAACAGGAGCAAGGTTAGGAGAGAGACGACGAACGAAGGAAGATGAGGGTCCGCGTAAAAATAAGAACAACAGGAATACTGGAAGAGTACAGTCTACGGCAAATCTGGCCTTAGGAAAAATGCTTCTGGAGAAAAATCCGCTCAATTTTTTTCACAGATAGAAACATCTCCGAATGCTGTTCAGAAATTTTACAATATTTTAGTTAACAAAATTTTGCGAAATTTGGGAGAAAATTTGAGAACCTGTAGTCAAGGATTAATATGAAAATTTGAATAATTAGAAAATCAAAATCAGAAAAGTGGAAATTAGAAAATTGTGAAAGTTGCAGTGTTAAGGATGTAAGAATTTAGCGACCAAGTTGTTTGAAAATTTCTGAAAATATACAAATATAATTATCACCCCCAAAAATGTGATGATTGTTTCGTACACTTGTACGCAAGTCTCGATTGCAGCCGAGTGTACCACGCTAGAGTAGGCCGGTCGTGGCAGAATAAAGCGAGAAAAAGACGCGCATAGGGTCAAAGCGAGTAACAAAGAGGGACGGTAAAAAGGAAAGATAGAAATAGGAACAAGAAAGAGTAGAAAAGGACGGACTCAACTAGCTGGACGAGCGGAGAGAAAGGTAAAGGAGCAAAAGGAAAGGAGCAAGAGAAGGTGCACCATAGGTGTAAAGAGAAAGACGAAACATAAAAAAGAGCCCGAGAAGAGGGAAGAAGACGAAGAGTTGGAGAGACACCGAAGGAGCCAAGGAGGCGTAAGAAGCGACTAGACGTAACTAAGTTTCGAAGCAAGCGAGAGAAAAGTGAACCGCGGGAGTAACGCGGTGGAACCGCTTGAAAAATCGCTGCCTGTAAATCCTTAAACCCTTGCCAACCTCCCAAGCACGTAGGTTCGAGGTGCGTGGAATTCTTTCGAAATCGATTGGCACCCTTCTAGGAACGCGTGTTCGCCACGGGTGCATAATTTCCACGAGCTTTCGCACGTCCGTAAAAGGAGCGTACGATAATTGCTATTTATTGCCGGCGTATAATTCACCGGCTAGTGTAACAACCGTCGACCTCTCGCATAGAAGTAGCGTTCATTAACTAAACGATCGGAGGTACAGTCCAAGGCAAATCTGGCGTTTCTAGGGACAATAATTACTGGGACCACTTGTCGAGTGGGGTGGATTTTTGGGTACTGAGGACTTGGGGATAGGTTGGGAGTATGGGAGTCATAGAAATTTGGGGGGTCAAGGATTTGGGGATGTCGAGATTTGGGGACGCAGGGATTTGGGGATCTAGGGATTTGGGGATGTGGGGATTTGGGAATGTAGGGATTTGGAGACGTGGAAATTTGGGGATGTGGGGATTTGGGGATGTGAGGATTTGGGGATGTGGGGATTTGGGGATGTGGCGATTTGGGGATGTGGAGATTTGGGCACGTGAGAATTTGGAGGTGTAGGAATTTGGGGATGCCGAGATTTGGGAACGCAGGGATTTGGGGATGCGGGGATTTGGGGATGCGGGGATTTGGGGATGTGGGGATTTGGGGATGTGGGGATTTGGGGATGTGGGGATTTGGGGATGTGGGGATTTGGGGATGTGGGGATTTGGAGATGTGGGGATTTGGGGATGTGGAGATTTGGGCACGTGAGAATTTGGAGGTGTAGGAATTTGGGGATGTTGAGATTTGGGGATGTGGGAGTTTGGGAACGTGGGAATTTGGGGATGTAGCGATCTGAGGATGTAAAAATTTGGGGATATAGGAATTTGGAAATGTAAAGATTTAGAAGCCTCGGAATTTATCAACCAGCAATGTCAGGATGGAAACCTAAGGATATGGAGGTCTACAAATTTAGAACCCCAGAGTTTGGGGTAAAATTTAGTAACTTGAGTACGTGGTAAAAGCGAAAATTAACAAACTTAAGAATCTAAGACTCGAACACCAAAAACTTAATAATCCAACATTTGATAATTGTTAACTTAAAAACTGTAAACCTAAATAGTCCCGAAACCTTTAAACTCGAGAATTAAAAATTGTAAATTAAGAATGTAATTATTTAGAGACGTAGAAAGTATAAAGTACTTGATGTAACAGTGAAGTTTGCACACACGTCGCGATTCAATGGAGCTCCACATTGTATCCGAGTGTACTTACGCTACTAGTCCGCTTGGCAATCGTTTGCTCGCAAATCGAGCAGGTAGCTTTCGATCTTCCTTTGCCTCGTTCGCGTTTTACAAACACAACAAACGACCGCCGTACTCATCCTCTTTCTTTCACGAGCACGTGCACTCGCGTCGTTTTAAGCACGCGCTCGTGCCCGTTTACTTTTATCACTTAGTGGGGCCCAATTTTCGAGCGACCAAAATTACTCGAGCTGGCAAGGTTAACCATCGTTTTCAGCAGCCCGTAAAGAATTATCATCACGATACGCTGGAGGGATATTAATGCTACAAACTTGAAAATGTGAATTTAAGATGTTTACACATGTGAAGACGCAACAAGTTTACAAATATGAAAATTTAAAAATTTGACTATTGGTGCTTGAAAATTGAGTCTTTCTAATTTCTTAACTTTCGAATCTCTACATTTTGGATCTCGAAACTTGCAGCTATCCTAATTCTTAAATTTCATGCAAGTTATTATTAACCCATTCCTGTGCTTTGACGAGTCTCACTCGTGACTTACAGCTCAAATGTAACAAACCTTACTCAAACTTTGAACATTCAACTTGAAATTTATGTCCAATTATAAGTTACATTATCAAAGATCCCTGA
This sequence comes from Megachile rotundata, assembly GCF_050947335.1. Classification (NCBI taxonomy): domain Eukaryota; kingdom Metazoa; phylum Arthropoda; class Insecta; order Hymenoptera; family Megachilidae; genus Megachile; species Megachile rotundata. Next base: position 8,654,892 of record NC_134987.1, on the reverse strand, counting down.
ATATAAAATACTCACGTTTTAATTTCCTTCGTTCGTTTTAATGTTGCCTTAACAACTTAATATTAATTAAGTTAGTTAGTCTTGACTTACGCATCTGTTAAATAAATGTCACGATAAGGAGTTAAAATTAGCACTGATCCTCAGTAGGCATAGCTATTAAAAAAGCATAAATATATCCAAAATATAAATCCGTGTAACAAAAAGAAGCAATTGCAGAAGCAGTCATGTGGCGCGCACGGTCGAACGAACACATCCCTTTGAATATGCATCGGAGTCGCCGCGTGCAAGTACGAAACGTTTCTCCTCTCTGAAACCCGCCTTCCTTATTTCTCATTTTTGTCACTGGTCCGTAATGGGCTTAATTCGCCACGCAGGACTTTCAGTCTCGAAGCAGCTCGGCGGAGAAACCCGCAGGAACCGTGGCCCTGCGAAGGGGAGCGGAGGAGGAACGGGAACGGATCTTTCTCGCGCGAACAGCGAACATCACACACAGCCGGTTGCCGTACCGGGGCTATAATCGTCCTCCTCGCGTGTGTAATGTACGATCGGTAGGAGGACAAGACCCACTGGGTTTCTTCGTGAGCCAAGCTCGCCCCATGGAAACTAGTGTGCGCCCTGATGTCAATGACACTGCAACGTTGCAGCTGCTGCACACATAAGTCAAGCCCAACACAACACGTGCGAGCCGCAGGTACACTCGGGTGCAACGTGGCTTCTTTGGATAACGCCTATACTTATCTATACTTGATGGTTCTCAAAATTATGTTGTGACTCTATACATTTTTGAGGTCTTTTTGTTGTAATTCTAAGGGGGTGGATTTATGCATTTTCGAACTTTGGTAATTTTCAAGTTTATGTATTTCCAATTTTTCAAATTTTTATATTTCCAAATTTTCAAGTTTTCAAATTTCACAATTCCAAAATTCCCTAATTCCTAATTTTCCCAAATTCCAAATTCCATAAATTCCAAATTTTCCAAATTGCATATTCTCCAAATTCCAAATTCTCTAAATCCTTCATTCCCCAAATTCCAAATCCTCCAAATCCCAAGCGCCCCAAATTCCAAATCCCCCAAATCCCAAGCACCCCAAATTCCAAATCCCCCAAATCCCAAGCGCCCTAAATTCCAAATCCCCAAATCCCAAGCGCCCCAAATTCCAAATCCCCCCCATCCCAAGCGCCCTAAATTCCAAATCCCCCAAATCCCAAGCGCCCCAAATTCCAAATTCCCCAAATCCCAAGCGCCCTAAATTCCAAATTCCCCAAATCCTTCATTCCCCAAGTTCCAAATCCCCCAAATCCCAAGCACCCCAAATTCCAAATCCCCCAAATCCCAAGCGCCCCAAATTCCAAATCTCCCAAATCCCAAGCGCCTCAAATTCCAAATCCCCCAAATCCTAAGCGCCCCAAATTCCAAATCCCCCGAATCCCAAGCGCCCTAAATTCTAAATTCCCCAAATTCCAAATTCCCCAAATCCCAAGCGCCCCAAATTCCCCAAATCCCCGAAATCCTAAGCAACCCAAATTCCAAATCCCCCAAATCCCAAGCGCCCCAAATTCCAAATTCCCCAAATCCCAAATTCTCCAATCTCCAAAACCCCAAATTCCAAATTCCTCAAATTCCAAATTTCCCAATTTCCAAATTCCCCGAATCCCAAATTTCCAACTCCAGTTTCTAAGATCCTATAATTGGTAAATAATTAAATTCCCCTATGGGAGGCAGATTTGCCGGTGACTGTACGTGCGTGCTCGGACCGGGCACCACCGGCATCGAACGACCCGGTGTCAGCTACGATACCTGTGTTACCGTATAGGTATTTGTTTGGTTCGTTCGTATGTTATGTACTCGGGAGAACGTGCAACAGTGAATACTGGGTGTCCAATAATATATGCTACTACTTCAAGGTATTGATTCCACGATACAATACTTTCGGTAAGGGTGGTACAATTACAAGAGCAGGCAAGGTTAAAAAACAAAAGAGATTGAAGTATATTCTGTATTCATCATTCAGTAATTTTTTTAGAGAAGTATTTTTAAATTAATTATCTTGTAAGATTGGGTGATCATACATTGTTAGCTCAGTTTATGTAATAACCTAAAAAGATTATTAATCTTGTACAAGATTAATTAGCGTGAAAGGTGATCATCAATATTATATTATCGTGTAAGGTGATCATCATACATTAGCAATTCTAGTTTAGGTAAAATTCTAACAAAGTTATTAATCTTGTATAAGAGTAGTTTATATGAACATGAAAAGTGAGATTAGATTATAGTGTTAAAGTAGATTAAATTAACTAGATTAAAGCCAACAAAAGTGAATGCAATATGTTATGAACACCCTGTAGATCGCGAGCCATAAGGAGGATCCTCTCTCTCCCTCTGTGTATAAGCTTCTGAGGGCAGAAGTCAAATATTTCCGTTCCTTCTGTGACGGAACGACCTAGCTGGACCCTCACGCACCCTTCCAACGAGAATTAAAGATGCACGTCTCGTTCATCTCCTTTGTAATTGGAAAGTTAGATACAGTGCGTGTAAACAGTAGTTGAATTACTCATCTATCTTCTCTCATTTTTCAAATATTTTCTATTAATCCCATCACTATATTCATCTGAATAATTATACTTGATAAAAATCTATTTTATTTTCCGTGATACTCAACGTCCAACACAGGCGATTTTCTTCCGGAAATTTCATCCTCACCGTCATTTTAAAATCAACGAAATTGTTTGTAGCTAGATAAACGGCATCACGCGTAAAATAAATGTTATGTTCAATATCCAGGAAACGGAAACATCAAGGTAGCCCATTAACGTTTTATCGTGAATAGAAACGTTTCAAGATTACAGGAAACGTCGGGAAGCGATCTTGGAAATGATTTTAAGTTTCTTCAGACAGAGGGTGAATTTTAAAGACGCATATGTTGGACTGCAGTAAACATCAAGTAGCTGACGCGCGTGCCCAAAGTGTAATTACAACCTGACAGACACATCTGACGCTGAATTAAGCAGAAGTACACAGGTACTTTAATAAAGCGTGCCGTCTAATGATAAACTACCAAGGGAACTCTTTTCGGTATTTCTACAACATCTGGACACGCTCTGGGGATCACTTTCATTCCACTTAAAAATAGGCTTCTGCGTAAACCAACTATAATTTATATAAACATCCGTTTACTGTTTTCGATTATACCGCTGTTGTTTGTAATACATGCACGCTGCAGATTCCGGGCTGGGGAAATTTATTACCATTTAATTTTTGTATTTTTCGGACATTTTTGGGCTGGAAATTTTTATGTGGGTGTTGGGTAAATTGGAGGTTTGAGAGATTTGGGATTTGGGAGATTTGGGATTTGGGAGATTTGGGATTTGGGAGATTTGGGATTTGGGAGATTTGGGATTTGGGAGATTTGGGATTTGGGAGATTTGGGATTTGGGAGATTTGGGATTTGGGAGATTTGGGATTTGGGAGATTTGGGATTTGGGAGATTTGGGATTTGGGAGATTTGGGATTTGGGAGATTTGGGATTTGGGAGATTTGGGATTTGGGAGATTTGGGATTTGGGAGATTTGGGATTTGGGAGATTTGGGATTTGGGAGATTTGGGATTTGGGAGATTTGGGATTTGGGATTTGGGAAATTTGGGATTTGGGAGATTTGGGATTTGGAAGATTGGAAACTTGGGAGATTGGGAACTTTGAGAGATTGGAAACTTGAGAGATATGGAACTTGGGAGATTGGGAACTTGAGAGATTGGGAACTTGGGAAATTTGGGATTTGAGAGATTTGGAATTTGAGAGATTTGGGATTTGGGAGATTTGGAATTTGGGAGATTTGGAATTTGGGAGATTTGGAATTTGGGGAAGTAGGAATTTGAGAAATTTGGAATTTTGAAATTTGGAATTTGGGGAAACTGGAATTTGGGAAATTTGGAATTTGGGGAATTTAGAAATTTGGTAATTTGATTATTTCGAAATTTTGAAAGTGGAAAACTTGAAAATTACCTACAATTACATACTCTAAATTCTCTAAATTCCTAAATTGGAGTCCCACCTCTCTGTTTCATTGCAGTGCCCACCTCTCTTTAGAAATTAACATCACAAGTGCTTTACAATGCCATAACCTCAAATCGTGACAGGAGTTCGAAAGCGATCGCCACTATCAAAGAAAAGGTATAAAATATAGTAGAAAGTATCTTGATTAAAGTAATTATGACCATCTGATAAAGCAGTACATTTAAGGTAGCATCAGTACGATCATGATAGGGTAAAAAATAAGTGCACGTATCCTTTCATCGCGGTAAATTGGGTTAACTAGAGCAGCATGCTCGAGAAGGGACCAAAATGGAGGCTCGTGTATGAGATACACAGAACCAGTTTCGTGAGAACATTTTCCGCAGTGGACGCAGTGATCAAAGGCACTGTAATCGACTGAACTCTGACCTACGACTGGAATTTAAACTAGAATGAATTAAACCTACTTGCGGCACGGAATAATGCGTCCCTTTGAAAGGAGGTCCTAACATCATTACGGCCTTCGTTTATAAAATAAGAAATATTCATTCTTCTACAAATATGTTACTTAATAAATAAAAATTGTGTAAACTTTACTGTCAATGCTTATATATACCATCATCAGTATTGTGAGTCAACAAGTAACGTTTGTCAACATTTATATTAATAAATAATAAAATTATTTAGTGCTTAACTGAGTCAAGAATAAATCTGCACGCTTGTAATCTATTTGCGACCACATTTATTTCTACAATCTGTTCTGACCACATATTTATAATATGTACATGTAAACATTCGTATAGTAATTAATAACTAATGAAATTAGTCGATGTTAAACCACCGAGCATCATTAATTAATAAGCCCAGTAAACGTGCCCCAAAAGATTTGCAACGAAGTTCTAATTACTTCCATGTTTAGTATTAATCACTATTTGTATAATATACCAATTAACGCAATAATATTTCATAATTCGAAGAGCATCCCCCTCGTGCTTTTCTTCAACACCTACCGTCATAAATCACGCACCCGAAACATCATGAAATAAAGAAATAATTCGCAGGTAATCAAAATGAAACATTAATTGAACCGATACACGGTGCTCGCAGAGCCGCGAACACTCTCCTCCCCTTCGGAAAGGAAAAGAATAATCGAAACGATCGTCGAGGGAGAGAAAAAGAAGATACAAAACGAAAGGGCATTAATCAACGGTGTCTCACGATGTATAGTCCATGTGCACGTGTTTCGTTGCTCGCACGCATACACGCGTGGGTGTTCCAACTTTTTTCGCCACGCTTGCAATTATTATAAATCCGCTTTCAGCTCGAGCGTGCTTTACCCTCCTCTGCCGCTTGTAGCATTATAAATCCGCAAGAATAATTCGACAAATAACTGCGGCAAAAATTGTTTACCATCCTGCTAATGCTTCGATTATTTATTACTTGGCTTGTTCATATTTGGCTAGGTTCAAATAGATGTACCTTGGTCTAACTGAAAGTGCTTTTTTTTAAAACTTTCTGTTTACCGAAGAGGAACTTACATGAATGTCAGGTATGGATAACAATGATACTATGTTACAATTAATTTTGTCAGAAAATAAACAGATGTCTTAATTTGCTACAGCCTATTTTAATTAAACAAATTCGTAAATCACATGCATGAAGTTGCAAGTACAAATTTACAAGTGTAGCTACAAAATTTCGTTCTAAAAAAATTCGCAGCACTTCAAATTCGTTAATACAAAAATGTGGAAGTAAATACGACACACTTCAAAAGCCCCCCGTGAAATTATGCAGCGCAAACATTATCGAGGAGCAACGACCGTCCTCTAAAAAGTAAAAAGTCGAAGTGGCAGGTTGAATTCAATTGTGTCTGGCATCAGCAGGAAGAATAATGCCTTGTATTGACAATGTTAGCGACGTTGGTTACTCCGGAGGAGTAAATTACGTGGGATGCGGCAGTGGTGGAAGTAATTGAGCGTGTGTGTCACTGTAGTTGATGAGCCATTATAAGAATCACCGGGAATCAGTCATCCCCTTACAAAATTTCTTGCGGTGTACGGGTTTGGACGTATCGTGTATCATCCTGGTCGAAACTGGAGGAAATTACACGATCGTTTCACTTTCGCACGCGGAAGCCAATCTGAAGGTGAAGCGTCGCGACGACCGAGGGCAGGAACACGATGCAAAAAGAGGAATCGGTTAACGGTTAACTCTCGTACGAAGCCGTCTTGGTTTATCCTCTTCAACGCCTAGTATACTCATTTTAACATCATTTTCCTTTTGAAACCTTCATGATGCTTCATATTTTTATTTTGAGACGTCTTTCGATCTTGGGAGTAATAGGTAAACCGCCATCTTGATTTGCGCTGGACTGGCGTGAAATTTGAATCTATTCGTTCAGACATGGATTTTCATAATAAAGATGTAGCACAATTTTATGACTAAAATATAAACATGTGTTTAACTAGAATTTTTAGTGTAATTGTATTTTAGTTGCTTTGAATATGTAACAATTATATAAATGAGTCTTTGAATGCATGAAGTATAATAACAAAGGTGATATTTGTACGTGAGACTTTCGGTTGATGCAATTAAAAACAAACTGAATATTCATGTATGTTAATCTTTCCAGAGATTAAATTACTTTTCTCAATGTAACATTTAATGTCTACTTATATTGAATATATTTTATGTACTACGATGAATGAAGAAAATTAATTAATGAGAATTTTTGTAGTATTTCATACCAAACTTACAAGAAGTTATTAAGTTATGATGAATTAATTGAGTAATTTGATTCTATTTCTACCAACAATAAGAACAATAGGTTCCATTCGTATTGTTTGAAATTTGATCGAAAGCTCCGCACAGCAAAGTTTGATCGGTCTCCGATTATTAAGAAATTCGATTAAAATCAACCGAAGAAAGTTGGCACTTGAAGGTAAGAAAATGTCCCTGTATCAACGCTGCGAGAAACTAATTTGAAGAAAGTCGAATAGTTTCGAGATTCAATCTAGAACGCAGGGACTTCCTACGACGAGGAGGAATGCTTTAATTAGTTGCATCCAATTAGTAAAATAATTTCAGCAACGCAGTAACTAATTCAACTTGCATTTCCTTGGCAAACTTTCGACACTTCAATTTTTAAGATATTAATCCATCGGTTCACAGAAATACCAGATATTAAATTTAATAATTATGAACAAACGTGTAGTAAGACAGCTCTATCCATAAATATTACATAGAGTAAATGGGTGTTAAGAAAATAAATGAAACGTATATGCAGCATGGGGAAAAAACAGGTTAAAAAAACTTGGACTAAGACAAATTTCTTCCAATCGGATTTCAAACGAGATAAAAACGAAACGCAATGAAACTAAATACAAGGGAGATCCAACACGAGAAAATAAATTTAATAGCTTTTGGAACATGCAATTATCGTGCACCTTCGTTCCGACCAATCAACTTGGAAACAAATAAAATCTCGTTCCGCATCGATCACATTTAATTCACTCGAGTGGCCATTTTCCCCGATTCGATGTCGCTGATCGATCGACCGGCTGATTGATTCGTTCGCGCAATCGACTTAATTACATACGCGCAAATTAGCCGCGCGTCCATTTACGAAAAGCTTCGAGCAACCACGCGCGCACCAACAGAAGAAGAAGAATGTTTTCTCACGTGTTCGCGGATATGGCTCGTCATCAGCGCTAAAAGTTAACGGTAACTAACAGAGGCACTGCTTGCTAGTGACTCACGCCTTCTCACCGACAACCTCGTCATTTAACCCTTTCGGTGCTGATTATGTGCTTTTGATGAATGGCTTGTTGCATACCGTAACTCTTTCGATGCCGAGTATTCTTCTCACCGCAAATAAAAATCCTCTTCTCGTCTTCCTAAATAGCGTGCCTGAATGGCCTTATAAGAAGCTTCTAAATAACCCTGACGAACTCGGAGATTCGAAATAACCCTTTCGTACCGCAATGATTCAGTTTGATACCGTTTCTGCGATGGTGAAATAATTTTATATTTTCAAGCTTTAATAAAATTCAGATTAACAACGCAACTACAATTGGATACATTTGGTAAAGATTTTGAGTACACATTGTAATTGAATATATTTTATAAACTTGTACTCTGAATATATTTTGCAAATATTTTAAATACATTCTATTAATAAATTTTTCCTAATCACGTGATCTGATGAAACCACATATGTAATTACATAATTGAATCTGTATTTTCAACACGTTTTATAAACATCTTGAATAAATTTTCTGGATAATGTATTTTTCCCAGTCACGTGATCTGATGAAACTTCAAGTATAATTACATAATGGAATATGTCTTATGAACTTGTATTTTCAACACATTTTATGAACATCTTGAATAAATTTTCTGGATAATGTATTTTTCCCAGTCACGTGATCTGATGGAAGCTAAAGTATGATGATATAATTGAATTTAATAAACTTGTATTTTGAACATGTTTTGCAAACATGTATCTTGAGTATATGTATTTTGAATATCTCTTTAAAGTGCACTTAGTATACAGCGCATTTCTTAGTCACGTGATCTGATAAAACCTCGGCTATAATGATTGGTCTTGCGGTGAAAACGAGAGCGGCTAAACGAAGTTGAACCTGATGGAATTGAGTTCAACACTTGAGTTGCTTCGCTCGCTCCTCTAGAAACGGGCCCTACACTTATTTGGTCTCTTCCCGACCTTCCTGTTTTTGAACAAGGAATGAAGATATCGTACCTGTCGTGCGAGGGAATCGTGGAAAGTACTTCTGATTGAATGTATTACTTAAAATGATTTATTGTTTAAAAGTATAGCAAATAAAAAATCAGCAGCAAAATTTGATTGAATCAATAACCCAGAGTGATTAAATGAAACATATTAATATTTGAATGATTTTTATTTCTTTTTAGTTATTTACCTCCGTTGTTACCTTCATTAATCAATTCACGTTAATTTCATGAAAATGAAACGTGTAATTAATATGATTGATATAATATAAACCTTGTCGTACCCAAAACGTAACTCGATAATGCAAATTACACCAAATAATTATTACGGTTTTCGGTGAATTTATTTGTTGAGTTATACGAAAATACAAGGATCGCAAGTGTTAATAATGGTATTTTACGGTAAAATTGACGGTACATTACGGTAAAGTATCCCGATATGGAACGATGGGAAATTCTCTTGTTTCCCATTCACGGTTCAACGTTGACCGCTTATGGAACAAGTTAACTAGCGATTGAAACGACTAATGAAATGTTTTTCACGCGCTTTTAAGTAAACGCGGATGCTAATCAATCCTCTTCTCGCAAATGCAGGAAAGTTAAATGAAAGTGTGTTAACTGGTATCTACAGGCGTCCATTTTGCCAGTTGCACTTTCATTCATTCGATTTGCTACTATGCTAATGAAAACAGACCTTGGGCTGTAAAAATACTCGGTCAAAGTACGTGTTTGTTACTTTGTTTAATAAAATATATTAATCACGTGTTTACTTCGATGCGTTCATGTCATTACTTAGGTTATTAGCGTAGTTACTCTATATTAATGTACTTAGTCTGTTAGTATACTTAGGCTATTAGTGTCTGATTAGGTTTAAGTTAGGGTCTATTCTTGGTTTATTAATGAAATTTAATTGCTATGTTTGCTGTTTTACAATATAAATAACGGTGATTTTATTATACAGTCTTGGTAAAAATATTAAAAATATTTCAAGTGCTAGACAAGTCTATATAAAAACATGTCCTTAGGTAAACATCCTCTATTCTTAATTGTAAAAAATTGAGAAATACATATCGACAGTTATTAATTATAAAATATTGAAAACCGAACATCCACAATTCAATTACAAAATATTAAAAAATATTTAAAGGTATTAAAAATAAAATATTAGGGGTACCGAAAAGTAATCAAAATTTCTTCGATGACTTCAAAGTTTTTCAATGAAAAATCGAAGGACTTTTTTTAAGAAGGGAACAATTGCCTTTACGCTGACAAAAAGCGTTGGAAATTATTTTGTTGATTTAAGATTTCTTTAATAAATAAATATTTTTCGCCAACAAACAAAATTTTGATTACTTTTCGGTACCCTTAATATATTAAAAAATGAATATCAGAAGTTATGAATCATAACTCGTTAAGAAAAAAATATCCACAGTGTAATTACAAAAATTGATAACTATCCACAGTGGTCAAAAATGAAATAAACATCGACAGAATAATATTATAATAAAATACAAAGAAATGAAATTCTGTAAAAAATGATTAAATGCAAGTTTTTATACGTTCCAAATAACAATGTCTTCGTATCTGCGCTTAACCCCCTGTTTCTTTTTCATCATCGAGCCACATTGTACAGAATAATGTGTACATTATCAAGCTTATTAATAACTTGGTTGTAATCGGTCGTCCCATTTCCTCGTCAAATCGATTCTCCACGAAACGTCTCTCGATCCTCAGTCAAATCGAAACAAAGACATGTAAGCAGAGATTGCAAATGAAACGAGTATCACGAGTATACCGATGCAAGCGATCCGTATATCAGAGCCAATTTACCGATCATTATACGTTCTCTTCGCTAACAGCCACTCTCGGCTATAGCTTAGTTAGTTTATTGCTCGAGTGCGAAAATGTTGCACGTAACTTCCGACCTAAATGTTTTAGCGAGAATGATGATTCCCTATAAATTATCGATTAAACGATTTGACATTATGCACGAGTATTTCATAGACGAGTAGTAGTACTTTATGAGGACGTTTATTTGTGCGGAGCGGTAGCTTGGATTTAAATTATTATAGTATGGAAAATTTATTTTTCTAATGAATTTTATCGACGTTCGGAATATTTCGGTTTGATGGCGAAATTGTGGTAGATAAGCGTTGATGAATGGGATATTCGGTGCCCCGGGCAGTGCATTTGGAGAATATAGGAATGTGGAGAGTTGGGATTTGGAAATTTGTGAGTGAGGAATGTAGGAAACTGGGAGATTGAGTATTAGGGAAAATTAATTCGGGGAGTTTGAGATTTGGGTATGTGGGAATTTGGAAGTTAGAAATTTAGGAAATTTGAGAGTTCGGGAAAATGTGGGATTTCGGAAATTTGGGAATTCGGGAAATTTTGAGAATTCGGAAAACTTGAGAATTCGGAAGCTTGGGAATTCGGTGAATTTGAGAATTCGGAAGCTTGGGAATTCGGTAAATTTGAGAATTCGGAAGCTTGGGAATTCGGTAAATTTAAGAATTCGGAAGCTTGGGAATTCGGTAAATTTGAGAATTCGGAAGCTTGGGAATTCGGTAAATTTGAGAATTCGGAAGCTTGGGAATTCGGTAAATTTGAGAATTCGGAAGCCTGGGAATTCGATAAATTTGAGAATTCGGAGGGTTGGAAATTAGGTAAATTTGAGAATTCAGAAGCTTGGGAATTCAGTAAATTTGAGACTTCGGAGGGTTGGAAATTCGGTGAATTTGAGAGTTCGGAAGCTTGGGAATTCGGTAAATTTGAGAATTCGGAAGCTTGGGAATTCGGTAAATTTGAGAATTCGGAGGGTTGGAAATTCGGTAAATTTGAGAATTCGGAGGGTTGGGAATTCCATAAATTTGAGAATTCGGAAGCTTGGGAAATCGGTAAATTTGAGAACTCGGAAAATTTGAAAATTCGAAAATTTAAGAATTCGAAGGCTTGAGAAATCGGTAAATTTGACAATTTGCTAAATTCCAACCTTCAAAAATCTAAAACCATAAAAATTAATAAATTCCCCGATACAAAAATTAAAAAATCCCGAGCTTGAAAATTTTAAATAACACCAACCCATAACATTCATTTCCATACCATCGAATTCAAACAAAATGCTCCAATTTCAAAAAGCTTTAGTTCCAACACAGATTAACAAAGCACAGCACCGATTTCACGAAGTTTATTACGCTTCCACCAAATATAAAGAGGATTTGCGTTGATTCCGAACAATTTTTTACATTTCAATTCAATCGAACAGACTACAGCATCGGTTTGATAAAATTCTATTATTTCGTGCGAGTTTTTAAATCTCGTTTCAGAACCTGGATAACTCTGTCAGAAAGAATTTTCATTTGATTTTTTAAGGATCTTTTATTTCGATTCAGGGTATAGAAACGTTGTTAAAAGTTTCAATAGAGTTTCAAAGGATTTAGTCAAACGTATGTACGAAGTTCTCAGTTTCAATCGGGTGTAAAGAAATCGTTTCAGTCATTGTGAAAATTCCAACGAAATTACACGCAGGTGCTTTCTAAATTTCTAACTGTTATTATTTTTAAATAATTTAAGCGAAAACTGGTTTTAATTTCAAAGTTAAATACACTTTCTTGTTATGGAAACTTTGATTTGTTAATTTAAAGCAATTTTTCTTTTCTTGATGTTATTGATGTAGTTTTTAATTTTCAAATTTTCGAAGCCACAATTTTTCAAATACACAGATTTTTGTATTATTAAATTTTTAAATATTGAAATTTTCAAGTTATTAAATTTCTTGGGTTTTGGATTTTTGGGAGCACAAATTTCAAGATTTCCAGATTCAGGGATTCCTAGATTCTTAGATTCCTAGGTTCCAAGGTTCCTAGATTCCAAGGTTCCTAGATTCCAAGGTTCCAAGGTTCCAAGGTTCCAAGGTTCCAACGTTCCAAGGTTCCAAGGTTCCAAGGTTCCAAGGTTCCAAGGATCCAAATTTCCAAGGTTTCAAGGTTCCAAAGGTTCCAAGGTTCTAAGGTTCCAAGGTTCCAAGGTTCCAAGGTTCCAAATTTCCAAGGTTTCAAGGTTCCAAACGTTCCAAGGTTCCAAGGTTCCAAATTTCCAAGGTTTCAAGGTTCCAAATTTCCAAGGTTTCAAGGTTCCAACATTCCTAGATTTCTAAATTTCCAGATTCACTTCTAAAATTCTACATTCTCAGATCCCCAAATTCCAGGATTCCTAGATTTTTAAATTTCCACCCTCCAAAATTCAAATATTTCTAAATTTCCAAGGTTGGAGATCTCTAAATCCCCAAATTCTCAAACCCCTACATTTGCAACTTTATTAATTCCCAAATCTCCAAATCCTAGTATATCAAAACTTCCACATCCCCAAGTCCTAAATTCGCAACTCTCTCTACATCCAAACTTCACATTCCTAACTTCTCAAGTATCCAAACATCAACCCCAAATCCGTATCCCAAATCCCAAAACAAGAAAACTCGCAACGTCCAATTTTCTGTATCGAATCGTCCATAAGACTCCTCTGAAGGCGTGTCTCCATTAAGCCCACGTTGCAACAAAACTTCTCTTAAAAATCAGCGTCAATGTAAAAAAATGCGCAGCAATCAACGAAAATCTGTTCGGAACTCTTTGGAAGCATAAAAATCCCGACAAAATCGATGCTACACTCCGTTAAACTGATTCGAAAGAAAAAACCTTTTAAGGATCTTTCGCAATACAGCGAAGCTTGACTCTTAAGCCCCCTATCAAGCAACCATTTACAAGTCTTCATGGCGCCTTACAGCAGAAGGATTACGAAGGGGTCCGAGCAACCTCGTTACTATAATCTCCCAAAAAGAAAGTGGCTGGGTATACCTTAACGACCGCATTCGAACGAACGATCGCTGTTTATCCTTCATCGACGTTATAGCAAGGAGCCGCGAAGTTCTCTCGTCTGGAAAGCCATACTTGCGATCCGTTTCGAGACCAGGCTGGGCATTCGAAAGGAATGAGGATAGAAGGAACGGTTAGGCCAAGCCAGATATATTTAACTTCTTCGCTGCGCACTACGTCCACAACCAGCAACACTTGCTCTCCGCGATTTAAATAAATGCACGCTCCGAATACCAGTCATTGTTTCGTGCAACCGCTCATCACACTTTTCTACAACAAACATTGCTACCGGTCGATGCTACCAGTGTCGCGAAGGCCACGCGAGGGGCTGCGCTGACAAATCGCTTCTTATCGCTTTACGAACTTTCAGGATAGTGGACGGAGAAATGGGGATTTGGGAAATTATTTATTCTTTGGGGTGCATTGTTAGTTATTTTGTTGGGGATTTTTGTTTCCCGAATTTATAACTCTTCAAATCTGTAAATCACCTAAATCTTAAATTTTTTCATTTACAAATTTCTAAATCCATGTTCGCAAATTACCAAGTTCTCAAATTTGGGATCTCCAAATCCTCAAATCTTCAGCTTTCCAAATTACCAAAATTGTCAAGTCTCCAAATTTGAGATCTGCAAATCTCCAAATCTCCAAATTCCCAACTCTTTAAATTTCCAACTCTTCAAATTTCCAACTCGCCAAATTCCCATCTCTCCATATTCTCATCTCTCCAAATTCCCAAATCTCCAAGATCCCATCTCTCCAAATTCCCAAATCTCCAAAGTTTCAACTCTCTAAATTCCCATCTCTCCAAATTCCCAACTCTCCAAATTTCCAACACTCCAAATTCCCATCTCTCCAAATTGCCAACTCTCCAAATTGCCAACACTCCAAATTCCCATCTCTCCAAATTCCCATCTCTCCAAATTCCCCAATCTTCAAATCCCCAAATCCCCAAATCCCCAAATTCCCAAATCCCCAAATCCCCAAATCCCCAAATCCCCAAATCCCCAAATCCCCAAATCCCCAAATCCCCAAATCCCCAAATCCCCATCACAGAATTTAATCACAATAGAAAGGAGAAGTGGAAAGTTTGAAGCAAAAAAGAAAACCACACTGTATCAGATCAAGTTTACATTGAATTAATCAAAGGCAAAGAAGCATAAAAGGAATTTTGTTTTTCAATCATTTACATAGAGTAGCACCTTTTTAAGTGAAATCTGTTATTTGATTTACTAATAGATACAGTTTTCACTTGAAGAGAAAGTGCTAAATATCTGCGTAGAGAAACATCAATTATCATAAGATTCTTAAAACGTGTTTTAATTGTTCTTTAAGTACAAACAATTTATCAAGAACAATTATCTATTAACGTTTAGTATCTACAGAAAATAGTAAGGTTTGTTTATAGCAGCATCTGTTTAGTTTGTTCTATTTTGAAGTATTTGTGAATTGTACTTCTTTATCTTTGATGACCTCGAAGGAAACAGCTTGCAGTTTACGTAGGACACATCTTGTTTCTTATCATATTTTGGAGAACTAGATTATACTTATGTAGCAGAAGAAGATAACTCAGATAAAACGACAAACATGCTTATGGTCTCTTATTATCCACAATCTCTATCTGAGGAAACATGAATCATCCTGTGCTTCTTCTATTCACTTCTCAGCTGCTTCCGAAATATTACAGTGTTTTTAATTCAGTCAAGTCTCAAACAGAATATCATGTCAGTTTTTCTTATATAGAAACTTTACTGTATTACTTATTTGATCTTTTAATTACATTTTTAATTTCGTACAGAATATTAGTATAGTCAAGACAACAATATTTGTATAACCTTCACCAGCACCATTTTCATTATACAACATAAGAACAAGTCTGAATCTATTAAATCAGATAATTTTATAGACTACAAATCAATGCAAAGAGCTAAGAAAAATATACTCAAGTCACTTACATTTAGATCAAAAATTAATTAACCATAAGTATTATGGCTACCCAAATGTAATCAAAATTTTATTTGCTAGCGAAAAACATTTATTTAATAAAGAAATCTTAAATGCTAATCAACAAAATAATTTCCATCATTTTCTAACGCTTTTTGCCAGCGTAAAGGCAATTGTTCGATTCCCTTTTTAAAAGAGTCCTTCGATTTTTCTGTGAAAAACTTTGAAGTCATCGAAGAAATTTTGAAGACTTATCGATACACCTAATAAATTTCATTTCTATTTCACGATAATTTTCCATCATCAAATCATGACAATTCCAAAACCACCATTTGATATACCTAACCTAACCTACCAATTGCTATACTAAACACACGACTCAATTAATATAATTAATTTACAAACGACGAATTGTCTCCATCAGAACAATGGACACGTCTATAATTTGCTGTTGTTTACGCTGACCAGAGGAAAAATATTTTCGTCGAATGATCACGAAGGAGACACCTGTTTAAACAGAGCCACGGAATTTGCAGACAACTTGAAATGCTCGAATAAATCCTTAGCCAGCCTACGTATTTAGGTGGGTCCGATTTGGTGTAGAAAAAGTCACGCACTGTCGCGTCACTGTCAAATTTGAATGTAGCCATCGACTGAGTCATCGACACCAGCAGCTGTCCGATTTCTGATTCAGCTATTAAATACCGCCTTGCGAAACTCGATGCTTCGCCAAGAGGCATGCATTTCCGGCAGAAGATTCCCAGTCGTTTAGAATGCATAAACTCTTATCCGGATTCTATTCGTGGAGTGTGCTTTTTTATTTTTGTGAAATGGGGATTTATAATGCTGAAAGTGGAGGGTTGTGGAGAAGGTACTTGGGGTTTTTAGGGATGGGGATTTGGACAGTTGGAATTTTGGGAATTTGGGATTTGGGGAAGTAGAATTTTGGGATTTTGGGGATTTGGGCAAGTAGAATTTTCTAGGGTGAGAATTTGGACAATTAGAATTTTGGGAATTTGAGGATTTGGACAATTAGAATTTTCAAGGTTGAGAATTTGGTGAATTAGAATTTTGGAGATTTGGGGATTTGGACGATTAGAATTTTCTAGGCTGAGAATTTGGCCAATTAGAATTTTGGAGATTTGGGGATTTGGACGATTAGAATTTTCTAGGCTGAGAATTTGGACAATTAGAATTTTGGGAATTTGGGGATTTGGACAATTAGAATTTTCAAGGTTGAGAATTTGGTCACTTAGAGTTTTCAAGGTTGAGAATTTGGTCAATTAGAATTTTGGAAATTTGGCGATTTGGACGATTAGAATCTTCAAGGTTGAGAATTTGGTCAATTAGAGTTTTCAAGGTTGAGAATTTGGACAATTAGAATTTTCAAAGTTGAGAATTTGGTCAATTAGAATTTTCAAGGTTGAGAATTTGGTCAATTAGAATTTTGGAAATTTGGGGATTTGGACGATTAGAATTTTCAAGGTTGAGAATTTGGCCAGTTAGAATTTTATCATTTTAAAAATTTGCACAGCTAGAATTTTCAAGATTGAGAATTTGACCAAGTAGAATTTCAGCAATTTAGAACTTAAGCAATTTACACATTTCAACAATTAAGACTTTGCAAATTGGACCAATTAAAATTCCAAGAATTTGAATAACTATAACATTGATAATTTTGAAACTTCTACTAAATAATTTACTAACAATAAGAAACATCTACTAAACTAATTTAGTGCCAAACTCTAAATCAAAGTTTGCAGAGTTCGATGAATGCGATATCGCATCCGAGACATCCTGTACAACATTAGCTCTATCTCTCGTTCTCCCATTGATTCCCCATGGATGTTGCATCCTTTCGTCACGATCCATGCCGACGTCCCATCGACGATGCAACGTGCACTTCCGACCAACTGGCCAACCACTCCATGCCACTTACGCACTTAGACTCGACGAAAGGGTCCTCACGGATGTTTCATAGTCTATTTTTATCCAGACTCCCATGTATCCCGCAGGGTTCGATACCATTTCGTCTTCAGTGTTTCGAACTTTGTGCCATCGAACGCTTCGTCTTGCCAAATAAAACAAACTCCTTTTTCCTTTTGAAGTATTCTCTTGAGATAGAGCTTGTGAGGAAGATTGGATAGGGTTAAAATTTGTGGAAATATTTAAACTTGTGTTATGTATTGTGAAGTTTGATGTACATGTTTGGTATGAACGATAATTTACTGCAAGTAATTGCGTACTGTATACGTAATATTATGTTGTATAAGTTATAAGAAGTTATGCGAAGTATACTATAAGAAGGTTAGATGTGAACTTTAAAAAATTTCAAGACTTTAAATTGAAGATGTATAAAACTGTAAATTTCCAAATGAAATAATCTGATAGTCCATATTCTTCTAAATCATTGTATGAACTCACGAATTCCTTAAATACATCACTACATCACTGCATCAATCCTCCAATCCATCAATTCAGGAACCTATCCTATCAATCTATCAATGCTATCATCCTATCCCAAATACGACAATTTGTAATTTAAGAAAATATGCGTAAAACTATAAAACACCTCACAAAAGAAAAAATGAAAAAAAAAATGTGAGTATCCCCTAAAACGTAAACTACATATCATCCTTATGTCTCAGTCATATGCGTAGCGCACAGATGGTAATAATAATGAAACAGATTTTCCCGTTGAACATCATGGAATATCTAGGAAACAAATTATGTATCAGATTTGAACGATCGATTCGCGATTATTACACAACACACGCCTCGGCGAAATGGTTAAAGAAACGGGACACACCGTGATATAATCGCGTAATCGTTGCGTCGAGAGAAGTCAAAGGCGCAAAGCGTGCACACGATCGTTTCGACTCCGTTCGACTCGTGATTCTTCAAGCTCTTCTTCTTGTACTCAGGATCGGAGTAAAGAAAGAGAAAGAGACGTAGATGCAGAGTCGTGCCTCAACTTTCACTCTGATCTGTTACGCCTCGACAATATCCCTGCTGCTTACTTACCTGTACCCCTGCCTCTCTTTCGATCCGTTCACCTTCCACACACCGTCTCGTCGATCCTGTTCTGATTCCTATTGCGAGGGTACAAGGTAACGAGACGTATAAACGCGTATATCTATACACGCCGGTCACCGGGAGACCATAAGGGCCAATAACATCGATATCGCGACACGCACATCGAACGCGATCGATAGCTGGACTATAAGGATGCAGGTGTCCTACGCAACCACTTCGCGCAGGTCGACGAATTTCAATACCATATTGGACGGTGCGTGACGGGAATCGGTGATGAGAATTTGGGAATTTAGGGTTTCGGAATTTAGAGAGTTGAGAATTAGGGAGATGGGAATTTAGAGAAATGGGAATTAGAAAGGTGGGAATTAGAGAGTTGGGAATTTAGAGAGATGGAAATTTAGAGAGGTGGAAATTTAGAGAGGTGGCAATTTAGGGAGGTGGGAATTTAGAGAGATGGGAATTTAGAAATTTGGGAATTTAGAGAGATGGGAATTTAGGAATTTGGGGATTCGAGAAGTTGGGAATTTAGAGAGATGGGAATTTAGGAATTTGGGGATTTGAGAAGTTGGGAATTTAGAGAGATGGGAATTTAGGAATTTGGGGATTTGAAAAGTTGGGAATTTAGAAAGTATGGGAATTTAGAGAGATGGGAATTAAAGAGCTGGGAATTTAGAGAGATGGGAATTTAGGAATTTGGGAATTTAGGAATTTGGGAATTTAGGAATTTGGGGATTTGAGAAGTTGGGAATTTAGAGAGATGGGAATTTAGGAATTTGGGGATTTGAGAAGTTGGGAATTTAGAAAGTATGGGAATTTAGAAAGATGGGAATTTAGAGAAATGGAAATTTAGAGAGATGGGAATTAGAGAGCTGGGAATTTAGAGAGATGGGAATTAGAGAGTTGGGAATTTAGAGAGATGGGAATTAGAGAGTTATGAATTAGAGAGCTGAGACTTTAGAAATTCGGGGATTTAAGAAGTTGGGTATTTAGAGAGCTGGGAATTTAGGAATTCGGGGATTTGAGAAGTTAGGAATTTAGAGAGATGGGAATTAGAGAGTAGGAAATAAAAAAATTTACAAAACTTGAAAATCTGGAGACTCATATCAAAAATATGAGTATTAAACAATAAATACAAGTACTCTCGCAACAAGAATAAATAACAACACTCTCAATAACAAGTTTCACTAGTATCGAAAAATTGACCTAGAATTTTCATCTAACGATAAGCAACGTCCGTTTTATTCTCTGCCGAGCATTCGAATCGATAAATTATTGGATCTCTCCTCGTGTGCTCCAATTAAATCCAGCAGTTCAATCGTATCAAACTATCATCCCTTCGTCTCGAGACACGGTAACCAACAGAAGTAATTCCAGAAGATGAACGAGATAGAAAAAGAAACTGAACGAACAAGAATATACGAGAACGTGCTCCATTCGCCATTGAGAAACGTAGAGCCGTGCCAAAATCTTGAAATGCCGTCTACTAGGATACGAGTAGACAAGAGGAGCATTGTTCTCCTTTAGTTCCTATTAATTTTGGCTGTATACCGGGTTTCATTGTTAATTGAGGGGTTCAAATGGTAATTGTTCGATGTGAGTGTTACTGGAGAAGCTTCTCAATCGGAGGTAATATAGGAAATTTTGTTAGTTGGAAAATTAAATTGTCTACTTTGAGGCGATCTTGATGTATTCAGATAGTGATGGGTTTAAACAGTGCACATGTACTTTTTTTTCTTTTAATGGAATTGTGTGGTTATTGGATAGAATTTTGGAATTATGTGATTGTCAAATTTATGAGGCAGCTTATCTCCAAATTCATACTTTTCTGAATGCCTATATTTCCAAATTCCTACATAATCAAATTCCTATGTCCCCAAATTCCTACATCTCTAAATTTTCACATCTCCGAATACCCACATCCCCAAATCCCCACATCCCTAAATCCCCACATCCCCAAATCCCCACATCCCCAAATCCCCACATCCCCAAATCCCCACATCCCCAAATCCCCACATCCCCAAATCCCCACATCCCCAAATCCCCACATCCCCAAATCCCCACATCCCCAAATCCCCACATCCCCAAATCCCCACATCCCCAAATCCCCACATCCCCAAATCCCCACATCCCCAAATTCCCATACCCCTAAATCCTTAGATCTCCCAATTCCCACATCCCCAAACCTTTCAATTCCCACGTCCCCAAATTCCCACATTCCCAAATCCCTCAATTCCCAAATTCCCACGTCCCCAAATTCTCACATCCCCAAATTCCTATACCCCAAACCCCCAAAACTCCAAATTTCCAACTCCCTAAAATCCCACATCCCCAACTCCCCAACTCTCCAACTTCCCAAATTTTCCTTCTCCTTCACACTGTCTCTCCTAAAATTACAACTCGACAATACAGTTCAGTGACTTGAACCACGCGCTTTCTACCCAACACACGGAAACAAGAAATCATTGTCGAAGAAGAAGATTGGCGCCTCTTATCGGTACAACTAAGTTAATCGAACTGTTTTGTTTCTCCGCGTGTTTAGATAAATGTAGTTCCATTGTATTAATCTTTGCTTCCGATGCACAACTTCTGAACGTTAAACAACTGATTTGCAAAGTTTTTCAATCGCGACGGAGTGATTTACGGTAAGCTGAGTTTGGGGTCACCGTATTGTTCGCGGCTACCATAAATCAATCGTAGCAAGTTTTCTCGAGTGGAGAGAGAAGAAAAATTTGAAAGTTTCAGGGAAACGA
The DNA here is from genome assembly GCF_050947335.1 of Megachile rotundata. NCBI lineage: Eukaryota > Metazoa > Arthropoda > Insecta > Hymenoptera > Megachilidae > Megachile > Megachile rotundata. The sequence continues at coordinate 8,633,532 of NC_134987.1, read as the reverse complement.
ACCCCGGATTCGATAATATCTCCATTGTTTTACGTTCGAGGATATTCTATGCCACTTATATGTATACGTAAAGTTTCTGTTTGTTGTTTCACTCATTATGGACAACCCACATCGATCTTGTATTTACTGTCAAATCGAAAATAAATTGGAAAAATGAAACATGGTAAATAAATTATTGTGTTTTCTTTATTTAAATGAAGATATATTGAAGGGTACTTAGGGTGTATATTCAAGGGTGGATAGGTAATAAAATTATGTTGATTAGTTACTATTATTCATAAATTTCAGAAATATACCTGCTGTTGAAAAGGTCCTCTACTATACAAAAGAACCTCACTTATCGAAATGAAACTCATAAATTTCTGAATATCTGTAGTTTAAGGGTCAATCGATAACAACCCTAAATATTGACTTCGTCTTTTATCAGCATGCATCATGGTGATCGTAATTCTTTATGTATCTTGTGTATACACGAAGAAAAAGGAAGGTCGTAAAAACCCAGATCAGGAAAAATGAGATCATCAACGCGAACAGTCACCCTCTTGTGGAACTCCGTACAAAATTGTTATTCCTTTTATTATATTACCACTTCAAATATTTACTGTATACTCTCGGAATTAAAAACAGAGTCAACGTTCGATATTTTTTATTCACATAAAAAGCCTCTATGCAAACAATATCAGTTCTCTCATGAAAATTTCTCTGATTAAAAATATGAAACACGTATAAAAATAAATAAATTTATTTTTGTTTGCACCTTAATTTTATAAGACTCTATTTTTTTTTTATTTTTTTTGACGAAATAAATTATTTTTTCCTGAACTTGATTATTTGAGTTATTGTTCGAAAAATTAGTGAAAAAATTATAAATAAATATAATACAAAGGATGATAGAGAAGGATTGTATTGTTTTACGTATTTCACCCCTGTGCCAATACTTTCACATACAGCCCTGATTCGTTTGTTGTTTTTTTGCGAATCGCAGCTAACTGTGCTAATTATTCTTCCTTCAATACAGACAAATTTAGCGATTCTCTCGATGCGACAGCAAAGATTAACGAGACCTGAAAATGCGTTCGGTATACGTGTTTCAGCAGAGATCGATTGTCGTACTGCGACACTAGTGTTGGAGTTGGCACAACTCGAGGGTTGGCGTCCCTGAGATCAAACCTAGGACCATAGAAACCTTCCTGAGACCCTCTCAACTTTCAAGACTAATATTCGATTAAATCTGCCCGCAGTCACGAATATTATCACGTTTTTAAGTTCTATTATAATTTGAGGGGCTGAACTGCTTTTCTTTTCTTGTGCAGTGTATTGATTTGTCAATAATCCTATTTCTATGCAAATCTCCTCTATAGAATAATAATGAAACTCGAAGCTTAATACAATTTTGAATTTCACAAAAATTATTGACGATATTTATTATGTACTGTTCATGAGAAATTTTCTGTCTTTCATTTTTGTAAACAAATGATCGTTTCATTTACGAGACAGAGTCTGCATAAAACAATCGAATAAATATTGAATACCGAAGACGATATCAAAAAAATTCGAAGATTAACGAGGGTGCTTCCGTTTTACGAAACGGAACTGTGTCACAATAAATAATGTCCACGTATTATGAGGACATCGATAAAACCTGGAATCTTGATAACAAAAAAGCTGGGACGGACGGAGTTAATATTTCAAAGAATACATTAACTGCGAGCAAAACAGCTCAAAAAATCTGTGATTCTTCAGTGACCGTAAACAAAGTCCCTTTAAACCATTGCTGCAATTTCTGATTTATAAAATGAAAAACTTCTGCAATTCTAAATTAGTAAATTGAGAAATTGGTACATTGAAAAATTCTAAATTAGTAAATTGAGAAATTTGAGATTATTAAATCGAGAAATTTTAAATTACCACATTCTAAACTTGTCGATCACTTTCCTACATTTTTATATCGATCATCGATACATTATACGTAAATATAAAATTTTTCAAATTTATTTTTAAGATTCTAAATAGATGTTCCCAATATCGATCATCGATATTTCTATAAATTAATTTTAAACATAAAGGATCACAAAGATGGTTGGCAAACGATAAAGCGATTTTAAAATATGAGTCATTTAATGTCGACTACCAGATGGCACCAACAACGAAATCTTTGATCCCTACAATGGTCAGTTATTTCAAACCGAATGAAGTCCTCGACTTTGTCTGTTTATAGATTCTTCCGTTTGCAATTCTACGCCTCGACTTTCGAATCTCTGATCCGTTGAGAAAATAAAAAAATGGAAACAAGCAAAACGATCAAACTTGTTTCGCGCGTCCAATGTATACAATGAGTTTCAAGACTGATTTATCAATAACACTCCTCGACCACATGATTTCTCTGCGAAATTTGCGAAACGTCATGGACATATGAGACAAACGAAGCTCGTACCAACGAATGATTTTACTCTTTTAGACATGATCACATGATTAAATTTTACTCAGTGCTTCACATTAAATTAGAATTTATCCGCAATTTGTCTGTCGATTAGATTTTGAGTGGTTTATTAAAATATTCGAGTTTTTAGTCTTAATTTATTGGAATTCGAAAAGATGCGAATAAAAATTTGTTCAAACACAAAATAAATTATTTTGGTCAAACAGAAAAATAATCCAGAGAATCTTTAACATCTAAAAATCGTAAACATTTAATATCTAATACCTAACATCCAGCCAAATAAAACTTTCACTCGAATGATTATTTTTTATCCTATCTGAACAATACTGTTAAGGGTTAAAATGTTCTATGGCATTTTCCTTTCATGCTATTTACCATAAAAAGTTCCCCGGTTCTTAATTCTTCTCGTGCAGAACAAATTGCGCGTATAAACGGGAGAAGAAACAGTAGCAAATATACGTTGCATTCAGAACGCACCTTGAATACCACACGAAGTACCTTACGATTATATGGTGTAATTACGCACAATTTCGAACTCTTATGTTACTGAAAGCGCCACCGGTGTTACTGCACACCCGTGCAATTGTATGTGTGTCATTCTTTTAAATATACATACAGAAATATTCATTTCAATGGCATGTGTACTAGGAACATGTATAGATTCAATAGAAACCGAACCCTTGATATTATATGCACTAATTATTTTAAAAGGGGCCCCTTTTCACAGTAGCGTTTAACTTGCACTTCGTTTTACGACACGAAACTTTTTTTATTACTTTGTGAATTACGTTAAATTATAGTCTATTTAGCGTCCTTTTATAATGCAAAATTGATCTGCACCTTTCGTGTATTTATTAAAATGAAAAGATAGCAACAAAGGAAAAATTTATACTTGCACTTTTCATTCAGTAAAAATGATTGCGGTTTCCGTTATTTCTTAAGAAATAACGCTTAAGATATTTCTTGAGAAACTTTTTGAATATTCATAAAAAACATACAACTTCCGATGTGGATAACTTTTTAATGGATGATGAAGGTCATTACTTGTTAATAAGGGTGGTGAAAATTGGCAAGAAGTGGAACCCTAATGAAACCTAACGAACCTACTAATTTACATTGTACAAAATCATTATAATAATTAAAGCAGAATATTAACATTAACTAAAAAATTCTACGTGTACATAAATATTATTAAAAATTTGCTGTGTTCATGGAATACTAAATTATAATCATTATCAAGGCAGAATTTTGAAAATTTTGCCCTTAAAAATAACCTGTGTCTGTCAAAACATTTCACACAATAAAGAATAATTTTCATCACGTACAAAATCTAAATGCGTTTTCCGATACAAAAATCGTACGCCATTTTCTAAATAGTTCGCGCGTAATAAGATTTGTGGGTACGATCACGTGACATTATCGCGGGAAACGGTACCAGCTTCTTTTCGTCGCGAGATTCAAAAAGCAAGCCAACTTCGCGTTTATCTTATTCCCCCTTCGTTGCATCACTCCTCCAAGTTTTGCTTGCATACACGTGTGAAAACCTTGCCCAACGTTCGTTCCCTTTCTTTCGATCTAGCTCGTTAGTTGCATTGAAGCGAATCGCGCTTATCTACACGGTGCCGAAACATCTTCGGAGAATAATGGCTGACATCATACGGGTTTTCATCGCGAAGACTGGATTAACTTCGCGGTTAAAGAGAAGGCGTTGAATTTGGAGTACTTACCATGCAGAAGAACTTCACGTCGGCGTTACGCCCGCGCACGAAAACAATCTCGAAGACGTACTCCAAAAAATCCAAAAGAACGGTCCTGGCGCGTGAAAAGGTCCTTACTGGAACACAGCTTACGTCGTTTCCGTCGGTGTGGTCACCTTCGCGAATACGGACGGATAACCGGCGAATAGAAAAAGCTCACACGCGTGGTTTCTGCGATGAAGAGTAGAAAAGGAACGATACGCGACGATTCGTAGCCGAGACTATACACACGAACAACCGCACGGCGCGCGGGTTCAGCGGCCGACTGAAAGGATGCCGTCGCCTTTGGTCCGCCATGCTCCGCTCACGGACCCCTGTGGCCCCTCGTGGTCCAGCCACCCCCCACCACCGCCAACACAGAGACAAAGCAGTTGCGCGCGCACCTACACATTTTTTGAACCTCCGCCATTCTCCCCTCACTCCCGCCGAACCCCACTCTACTACCCTTAGGCTCGATTCACCATGCGCCGTCTACATCCTCCCTTTAATCGCATACATGCATATCACCTAGCGATGGGATCGATTCCCTGCTAATTACGAAATTTATTGCTCTTATGTCCGATTTATCGATTGATATTAAACGCTGCAAATTGTGCTGTACGGAAAGTGACGCAAGGATGCACGGATTGAATGTACCTTGAAGGACTCATTTTTGGACATCTAGGAACTTGTAAATTATAGACATCTTCTATGGTGAAGTTATGAGGTTAACCTAACCATTAAACCAAATATATAGCACCTGTATATACAAACGGAATAATTGAAGGTAATTTAGTATAAAAGGTTTGAGACGAATACGTCATATGCTTTTAATGATATTTTATGATACATGACATCATATAGCTTACCGTACCATAAAAATTTAATAAAAAGGCGCTAAATTTTTGAGTATGATAATATATTAAAATTGTTATAGTAGATGGTTGAAGAATTGGAAAGGTATCATGAGGGTATTGCTCCCATCGCTAATAAGGCAACGTACACATCGCTGTTCAGGAGTCCGACGATCTTACCTGTGCTACCGCTCACCCCCTCTTCCTCTTGCTTGCAGACTCGTCATAGGCCCTGTTTACACCCCACGAGAAAGAGAGACTGTTACCGGTCTGGTAGCTTATATCGATGTAGGAAAAAGTATCGGCCGATCCTATTGCACTGGTAGAATCGAGCTAACCACGCTGCAATTCGACGGACCAGCTAGTGGTAGCAAAGAACGCGTACGAGATGATCTTCTAATGCCTTCTGATAACGCATTACTTTACTACCAGCCATAGAATGAAATACACGATTACTGATATTGCTTCACGGACGATGCATTCCGATCGACTTCACCGATCATACAAATAGTCATGATAATCTAGATATCGTACAGCGATTAAATAGTACATTGTAAAACGTGCAGAACGAAGAATTTTTTGTCGAGATATTGATCACGAAGAATTTGCAATTTCATTACTGAAATTGTGAATAAATTTAAAAGAATTATTAGTGACACATTTTCAGATAGAATGAGTGGATTATTATTAATTCCCTTGGTACATTATTATATACATGCAACCTGTTCCTACGACAAAGCAGTAATTATTATACCTCATTTCCTAATAGTGATGCAGCGGATATCGTGCTTGATTACGAGGAGGTGCGAGTATCATGAGGCCTAGAAACGAGAGCTTTGATACGCGCTAATTGTCTTAAATTACGCAAATAATGCTATTTTGCAAATATGTTTTACACTTAATTTAATGAAACAGCAGAAAAAGTACGTGTAGAATATTTTAAAATTTCAAATTAGCCTACTTCTATCGGAAGTCTGTAATAGCTTGTGGAATGTTGTAGCATCTTTTCCATGCACACGAGAAAACTCGAGCATATATGAATTTGTTGATAAGACAACTTTCTCTGAACCATTCAATGTTCATTAATATTTTTCGAATTTTCAATATCTTTTCGATTGTTAATTGATAAGGACCCAAATTATCGGTATATCATACTACACTAATTGATTATATACTATCAACTGAAAGTACATCCGACTGTTTTTTATATTAAATAAAACAAATATTTTGAAATTTTTCAAACGTACTTTAGGTTTTTAAAAAAATATAAGTTTTTTGTATTTAAATGCATCACTCGCGACATCTGTCAAATATTGTACAGTTACTGTTTAAAGAAGTTTGCATCATAATACGTATTCTATTAAAGAGAACGTAGTATGTAAATGTGATACAAAATTAGAAGTTTTTGTTAAAAGATATATTCAATCTTTTCTGTACAAAAAAGGAGTATTACACGAATTAACAGCACATGGTAATATCCTAACCTACTTCATACTCAGATGTGTGTACTATGAAAAATGTGAAATAAGTTTATACTAAGATGTGTTATAGAAAACTTTTAATTATTATTTATTATACAACTGATTTGATGATAGAATGATTTTATTGATTGTTGCATTTTATCCTTATTTAGAAATCATATAGAAAGTAACTTAATTGTACAGCGTTGTTCTTTGTTGAAAAAGTTTGAGAGGATGATTGCGTGATGGTCATGTTAAAATACACTGTACTATGAAGAATAAATTAGTTTTCCTTATTTTGGTAAGTTTGTATCTTTCATATATACTTATGACATCAAATCTTCAATTGTAATAATTTGACTGAAGAAAAATAACATTATTTTAACAGATATCTTATGTATTAGCTCATAAAGACAAGTTTTCTCATTATATAATTGATGAAGTTGCAGCAGGTTCATATAAATATTATAGTTTAACATATGATGGATTTATCAGAATAACACTAATATCGGAGTAAGCAAACCATTCAGTTACTTCAATGATTGATTTAAATATGTTATTCATCATGATGCTAAATATTAAATTTTATTTTATTTTGTAGGACTGGTGATGCAGATTTGTATGCTTCTCAAACAACAACAAAACCAACTTATGAACCAGATCAATATTGTCTTCAGTCTGCAACATGTGGAGAAGATACCATTCTTATCCCTGATAGGTATAGTAAAACAAATTCAATACCAAATATGTAAACATGTATTTTAATTGATATATTTTCAGTTTTAAAAGGCCTGTTAGTATAGGTGTTTATGGACATCCATCTCATGAAGTTAGTAAATATATCCTCTTAGTGTATGAAACAACAGATACTGAAAACGTATCGTATGAAAAAACTTCAGAAGTTAATACTAATGAGGTACATAATCCGATACAAATATTGATATAATATGCTTGTATATCATAATTATTTCTTAATGTTTTAGGAAAAGCAATCATCATTTTCAACATCTATTACATGGTACCTTCTAGATTTACTTTTTCAGATCTTATTTTGAGTGTGTCATAATTTAGAGTATAATTTTTAAATTAATCATGTTGGAATACGAGAATCAAATGTTTTTGGAAATAATCCATGAAGATGGATTAGTTGTTGTTGCAAAGTAAATATTTTATATGATATGTAATTTTAATTTTGTGTGATATTGCATGTTCATGTTACTATTATTTATTTTAGGGGACTTGGGTTAGAAACAGTGTTTGCAAATATATTAAGGGCATACACGGATCCAGGAAATTTGATCATAGTTTTGGGAACTACTGGTCATGATGAACAGTATTTTATTGATATTTTAAAAGGTCTTGGAATCAAACACTTACCGCGTGTTGTAACATGTGAATGTACTGCAGATGAAAGGTTTAAATTATATCCTTTTCCTGATAATAAGATTGTTGTTAGATATTTAATTTTAATGTTGTTCATTGTTTATTATGTAATTATAGGGAGCTAATGTATTTAGAAGGTGGAGTGTTGTTTCTATCAGGACGAATTCTTGTAGTGGATTTATTAAAAAATAGAGTTCCATTAAAATTAGTTACTGGAGTTCTTGTATATAGAGCGCATAATATATTAAATTCATATCAAGAAGCGTTTGCACTTCGTTTATATAGACAAAGTAACAAGGTACGTATCGCAAGAAGAAAATTACAATGTAAAATATTCACTAATTTTATACATTATTCCAGACCGGTTTTATCAAAGCATTTAGTAACTCAGCATTGGCGTTGACCGTTGGATTTTCGCAGGTAGAGCGCATAATGAAAGCTTTGTTTGTCAAAAAATTACATTTATGGCCACGTTTCCATGCACTTGTAAATAATAGTTTAGGGAAACATAAGGTAACGTTTATCATTGATACAATGATGCAACACATATATTGTATTAAGAAGTATAAGAACAAACTTTTTTATTTAGCCTGATGTTATTGAGTTACATGTAAAAATTACATCAAAAATGTTGAATATTCAAACCTCTTTACTTGACATAATGAATTATGTCATCAAAGAACTTAAAAAACTTAACAAATATGTAAGTGCAATATCTTATTAACATATACCATTACATAAAATGCTCGATTTCATATACTGCATTTTATTTTTACAGTTGGACTTAGATGAATTAACTGTTGAAAATGCAATATCTAAAAAATACCACAAGCAATTACAGTTGCAATTAGATCCTTTATGGCACCAACTTAGTGCTACTACAAAACAATTGCTCTCAGATTTGAAAACATTACGTGGTCTTCTTGCGTAAGTATTCATAAAAGACAAATGACGAAAAAACGAATCTATTTTTAATCAAAAGAACCGTATTAAATTATATAGATGTTTGACATACGAGGACTCGGTATCATTTTATTCAATGTTAAACTGTTTACGTACTATGGATTATGCTGTAAAAAATAGTGGATGGTTAATGTTAGATTCTGTAGATATTTTATTTCAAAATGCCAAAGAAAGAGTGTACAGTGGCAAAAATGGTAAGTTCATAAATATATGTATTAGAAAACTAATTTTTAATTTTTTTCACGCATTATTTGTATACAGAAATAAAACCTGAAATAACTCCAAAGTGGACTGCTTTGTCCGAAGTATTACTTGAAATTCAGCATCAAAATAAAAAAAAAATTAATAAGGAAAATGAGAAAATTCTGATACTGGTACATGATCGTAATCTATGTTATCAGTTAAAAAATTATTTAATTATGGGTGCTAACGAATACTTACTTTATGAAGCAATGAAAAAACTTTCTCATAAAGAAGTGCAAAAGCCAAAGTACGCTATTAATACAAAATAAAATTGTACATTTACAAAATTGATATATATATAACTGATTAGACTGTATGTATTGCAGTAATGAGAAAAATGCAGAAGGAGAGACTGCGACTGCCGAGAAAACTGAAGAGAATGAAGACGAAGAAAAAGATACATATATGCTAACATTATCTCAAAAAGTTCCTGAAGGAAGTCAATCCGATTCAGCATCGAATGACGATAAAAATCTAACACAGTTTGAAGAATGTTCACAGATTGCAGAGTTAGATTTAACAAATACAACTATAGATACACCTATTATTTTAATTCAGTCTTTAAAAAAAAATGGTGATCCAATGGCATTGCAACGCGCTTTAGCGGAACATATGCCAAATAATATTATTATGTATGTAGCAGATATTTCTGCTGTACGGCAAATTGAAGTATGTATTAAACAAAAAATGAATTCGTTGACCTGTAAGTAAAATGTAATCACAAATACTGAAACAAATTTTTTATAGGTTTATCAGAATAATAATCCGTCGATAGATTTAAAGGTGTATTTTTTAATTTACGGAGGTTCCGTGGAAGAGCAGGAATATTTAACATCGCTACGACGGGAAAAAGAAGCATTTCACTTGTTAATTAATGCCAAAACTGTATGTCACTATGTTACAAATTAATTTTTATATTTGTACTTTTTCCAATGTATTTCTTCCTTCAGAAAATGGTTATACCTGACGATCAAGACGGAAAAACTGAGGATTGTTTAAGTCTAGCAATTCAAAAAGATACAGATGATGAAACAAATACTCGTAAGGGTGGAGTGCCAATACAGCCTGAGGCTCCAAATACGATCATAGTTGATATGAGAGAATTCAGAAGTGAATTACCTGCTATACTTTATACAAGAGGCATGAAAATTGAACCCGTAACATTACAAGTATAGTCGAAAATTTTGATTTATCAAAAATCCAAAATGTATTAATATACGAACTATCTGAGTATATTTTTCTATAGGTAGGAGATTACATTTTGTCACCAGATATTTGTGTTGAAAGGAAAAGTATTTCTGATCTCATTGGCTCGTTAAACAGTGGAAGATTATACAACCAAGCCATTTCTATGACAAGACATTATAGTAAAGCAATGCTTCTCATAGAATTTGATCCAAATAAACCATTTTGTTTTCAAGTATATATTTTTGCATATAATACAAAAAAGTATATGGTTGGATTCTTTTGATAGTAATTAATTTTCTAATTACAGGGGTATTATTATGCTAGTAAAGATATAAAAAATATGTTTATTACTTCAAAACTTCAACTTCTGACTTTACATTTTCCGCGATTAAAACTTGTATGGTCACCTGGTCCTCACGCAACTGCCCAATTATTTGAAGAGTTAAAGGTAATGATGCAAGTAACTTTCTTACTACGATGATTGAAAATTCTACAGATAGATTTATAAAGTACAAATAATATATTATGTTTGTTACATAAAAATTTATAGCAAGGAAGAGAACAACCAGATGCAGCTAAAGCTGCTGAGATTGGAATGGAAGAAAATAAACAGATAGCAGTAGAAAAATTTAATCCTCGAATACAAGATTTTGTTGCCAAACTACCCGGAATTACTACAAAAAATTTGCAAACAGTTTTGAGCAAAGGACAATCATTAGATCATCTGAATGAACTTAAAAAAGTAAGTAGTATTTAAATAATTTAATATTACTTTATGCCATAAATTTCTTCCGTAACTAACAATAACCTTACTTTTTTTTAGGAAGAACTTACGGAAATGATGGAAAATAGAAATGAAGCACAAATGTTATATAACGCATTTCACGAGAAAACTTCTCCAGTTGAAGAAAAGTCAAATACAGCTGGTAAAAAAACTGCTACTCGAGGCCGAGGAAGAAAATTATTTACTAAAATCAAGCAGTGATATAGATATAGGAATGTTGTTTTTAAAATGAGTTGTTTATCATTTGCGTCGTTTTTTGTATAAATTTTGAAACCGATAAGAATTATTTATAAATTATGTATGTGATATGTATAAAAGGATCTTGCAAATATAAATTTTTATAAAAATTGGAATATTTGTATATATATATACTTCAGTGGCCTTCGTAAAAAAAATTCATACCCTTACAAATTTATTTCTGATATATATTACAAATGTCTTCTTACCTGAATAACGTATTATTCTTGCATATCATACATTTGTATTAAACATGATATGGCTTTGTTTAATATATCTTGCAGTAATAACATACAATTTTCGGAAGGCATTACATCTTGAATACATGCACCGAACATACTACAATTACAAAATACGGACTTGTCAATAAAAATGTACATTTCCGAAAGTTCACTTCTCTAGTTAAAAATTAAATATACCTCGGAATATTTATATTTCCGTACTCGCGTGAGATCATAGATCTTCTCTCAGCCTTTTCAACAACTTTCTGTGCTATTTTATATGCAATTTCCAATATTTTATGGATTGTTGTATGAGAATGCATTGAAATGTGTTGTAAACAAAACTAAATAATATATAGAATATATTATATACAATAGATTATTTATATAAACAGTTATTTGAAACATTGCCGATTTTGAATTTACTTCGTTACTTTCATGATAAAACATATGAGCTAATATGATTTCAGAAATATCTGAAATATATCTCGTTTTTTCTAATTCTGTCATCGTATCAGGTTGAAAATGTATTAGTAACTGACGAAGTTTAATGGCTGTTACATCAAGTTTTGCAACAGAACCAGAACTAATTTGTTCATAAATACCCAGATCCATTCCTATAAAAAATATATTACATATCTATACATATATAGGGTAGGGTAACATTCTTTTTTCTAATACCTGGTTCATGTTTACGTGAAAGACAATAAAGATCACTCAAATATCGTTCAACCCTAATAACTGATGGTGTGTCACGAACGTCTATTACATCTACAATATTGTCAAGATATGATGCAATAGAATAAAAGTCAAATACATTATAGCTAATCCCTGTAGCTTCCCCTTCAACACTTGCTGGTGGTTGATGTTTCTAAAAGGTGGATGGACATTTAAAATCTAACCTTTAACATAGATGTTGCTACAATGATATAAAATGAAGCATAATTTCCAGTTTACTAACAAGGAAAACTTGTGACTCTGTCTCCATTTTAAGTTCATCTCTAAGACAATATTCTCCGCATTGAGATACTAATATTTGCTTAGTAGGATGTTCATAATAAGTCGATATGTTTTCTAATAATTTCAATGTTCTAGCACCATCTATGAGTTGTCTTAATATAAATTACAGACAAAATTTAATTGCCCTCAATTACTGTTTACTTTTAATTGAACAGAAGCATCTGAGAAACAGTTCTGTTTAGCTCACCCAAAGGCAACATAGTAATGATTCATCCAAGGATTGGGTTTCAAGCATATAAAAAATTGAGATTGATTGGAATGTTTTCCATCATTTGCCATTGAAAGAACGCCTCGACGATCATGAGGAATGCAATAAGACTCATCGGGTATTACGACCATATTGCCTGCTCTATCTTCATTGATTTCAGATGATTCAATATCTGTATGAAATAGAAATTTAAAATACGTACTCTAAATAATGTATGAACGAAGTAAAAATTAAATTTACTCCACCTTACCTCCACATTGAATCCACCCATTTTTGACGATACGATGTACGCGTGTATTTATGTAATAAGCATCTTTATAACAATGTTGTACTTCATCATACCCATTACAAAGATTTAAAAAATGTTGACAAGTTAATGGTAGTAAATCAGAATACAGCTAAATTTGTAAAAAATTTATGACTTTGGTATAAAATTATAACATTAACTGCCAAGTATTGCTATATGGCCCTATATGTGATTTTATTTCTATATGAAATTAGAAACCAAACTCTTACCACAAATACGAATGAGCCCATTAAATGGCCGTTTACAGTAAATGTAAAATAAACATATTTTCTCTAGAATGTAATAACTTTAAATAAACATTGTTATAATCTTATGGAAGTGAATAAAATAATTCACAGATAGTAAACCATTTCACCTTAGATTTTTCCATGAATTGCTTACAACGTTCCATGGCAATATTTTCATAATATTCCAATGTAAAAGGTAAACTAAGAAAATAATCTTGGCTTATATAGTAAAAAAAATCCACATCACTACCAATAAACTCGTTGTTTATGAAGACTGCTACTGTTCGAGTTAAAGACCACATTTTTCCACCAATTTGCTATAAATGATTTACAATCAATGCCTATTGTAATGTTAATTATAATATACTTTTACAAGTATGAACGCAACAATTGATTACTCTTTTCATTTTTTCAATATACTCATGCCAGTCTACTTGAAACATTTCAAGAACTCGTGGTTGTGTAAATTTATATGGCATATGCTGGTGCAATTTTTCAGCGCATATTCGTGCTTTCTGAAAAGCACTAGTATTTATAATACCCGTGATTTTAATTTTAATACAGTCATTCTCGGAAATACTGGAACTACAATCTGCTTTTAATAATTCATTTCTGTATCTATTTTGCATCATTGTGATCCTTAATTTTCTTCTATTTAAATATTATTTAAAAGATGAATGAACCTTGCTCATTATGTTAAAATAGCATTATAGAAACTATATTCACATTTCTGATTAAACTTGCCCTACATACCTAGTGTCTATAATATTTCAAATTAAATTTATATTAACTTTTTAATAATATTATTTACAAATTCACTCTAAACATACATAATTAAAGTAAAATATCTTTACATAATCATTACTAAGTTGACATTTCACAAACTGACTTTGTAACATTTTCAACATCACTGTCCTCATCACTGCTACCATTTGTATCCAAATTATATAAAAAAGAATCATTTTCACACATAGGGAAATAAAACCTAAAATTTCATATTGTTACATATTAACTTAAATTAACTTAAAAATACATTACTATTTTATATGTTATAATATACTAACTCTGGTTGATCCCATATCTTTTGTGCAGGTATTTTAAAGTGATTGTGTTCTTTCATATGTTCCAAGACATTATTAATTCTTACTTCACAAAAAATACAATGTTGTAAATAAATTTGTCTTCTCACATAATTTATCACTTTTACCTGTTTTAAAGTTAGAATTTTAATAAATTATTATTTTATTACTTCAAATACAAAATTTGACAATGTTACCTTGTGATAAAATGTTAGTCCCTTTGTTGCATCTTTAAAATCAAAATCATGATTTGTTTTCATATGGGTAAGAATATCATGAAAGTTCTTGTCATTATAATTACAAAATAAACATGATATATTAACACCTTCATCATCATCCCAATCAGACCATGTATCTTCATCTTCATTTTCACTACTTTGATCTTCTGCTCTCCTTTCTTTAAAATGAGTCTAAACATATTAAAATTCAAATATTCCTAACTAACATTTAAAATAATTATCAACAATTAAAAAACAAATACCTGTTTATGCCTCCAAGATTTTCCAGGTTCCAAATAGTTGTTTATGTAAAATTTGTCATATTCTTTATTATTAGGATTTATACGTTTATGCAACTTTTTACGCATATGTTCTTTTAGCACTGTACGGTCTTTGAACAATTTCTCACAGTATATACATATTAAACTAAAAAAAAATTTATTAAAGTAGTGTATGTTGAATTATGTTATGTTTATTGAAACTTACTTTTCTATAGTAGTTTGAATCTTATCTAAAAGTTCATCTATGAACACCAAATTATCTGGCTTTCCCAAATACAAATTATGTTTTTGTGCCAAATGCTTTACATATGTGATACGTAAGCCTGAAAATTCCATTCGACAAAAGATACAACCACGTTTGAAGTTTGTATCAGTTCTCTCATTTGTTTGTACACTTAAAACCCATTCCTTGAAACAACAAGAAGTGTTATTATATTGTCCAATAAAACGTATATAAAATTAATATAAATTATCAATACCAATCTAGCTCTATGTATTTCATCTCTCACGGCCTTATCTTCAGAGATGCAATCAGAAAGTAAATAATATGTTTCATTTTCACTTGGTTTACCATCAGGTGTACATTTCATTAATACAGTTGTACAATATGTAGTTAGAGGTTCTTTTTCAAACTTAATGCCCCAATAATGTATATAACTAAAAGCAATTCAGAATAAAGAATTTTATTAACAGGTATAAAATATAAAATTGTATACAAGGGATTCAGACCTTTTTAAACTTGCAATTTTCCAAACATCTCCTATTACAAGTCTATGTTCTTTAAATAAATGAATTAAAAGATCTTCTTCGTTCTGAGGAAGAACAAACTTTAAACTACATAAAAGGCATTTTGTAGCATAAGGTTTATCATCAAGTCCAATAAATTGAGATTTATATACAGCTGTATTTTGGTCACTAACATTTGGTAATGAATTTTTATGGCTTTCTATAACATAATATCATATAATAATTTTCAAATTTATAACTGAAATTTAAATTTA
This sequence comes from Megachile rotundata, assembly GCF_050947335.1. Classification (NCBI taxonomy): domain Eukaryota; kingdom Metazoa; phylum Arthropoda; class Insecta; order Hymenoptera; family Megachilidae; genus Megachile; species Megachile rotundata. The sequence goes on along the minus strand of NC_134987.1, from coordinate 8,617,682 downwards.
CAAAACATACCTTCAGAATTCATAATTACGAAATTTTTAGTAACCAGACTAATTTCCGATTAAATTTATAAAATTTATAAGTTTATCTTCAAAATTTCCCTTATGATAGGTTACATATCTACTGTTTAGTGTATAATAACATTGCACCTATTGAAATATTTTCATTTATTTTTGACCAAATGCATATAGGAAAACCAATTATTTCATAATTTCATAATTGTTAAATATCACAGAAATATTAACATTCTTGCAAAGGGTTCATATAATCACATGTTTCCGGTGTTTCCTATATAGCTGTCAAAATAAGATAAAAGCTTTTTTATTGTACTCTCATTTCCTTGTAGAATGTGTTACTGTGTAGAATGTTTTACCGACATATATTTTATGGTTATCACAGAAGTAATTTCCTATTGGATAAAAATTACTAGGTTTGTTTGATTAGGCGCTTCGCGCCTAGCCTAACAATGTTGAGCGAGCAAGTAAATTTCACGCTACAACAAAAATAGTCAACCGTGTCATCCGGTTGAATTGGTTGAGTGGTGCAAGAGAAAAGCGTGGACAAAAAAGTTGAAAAGTCAAGCGCGAGCAAATTCAATTTTGCATTAAAGTCTACGAGGATATGGTTTTTCGGTAATTATTCTTCCGTGGCATGCGCGGGCGGCGCGTAGGAGGAATATACACGACAATGAGTATGCAAAATCGTTAATTAACTCACTTTCTGAGCACAGTTTATGAACTTTTATGATTAAAGAATGGTCAGCAATGCATTATTTACATGGTTCGATCATAAAAGTTCATAAATCATGTTCGGGTAATGAGTAATTAATTATTTTGTATCAGCATTGCGATATGTACATGAGCCGCCAATGTCAATTCTACTGCGCATGCAAAGTGCAATATTTCGGCACTTTGACGACGTAGTATGGTTCCTGAGGCATTTAGAAACAAATTTCTATTAGGGTTTGATGCGTTTTAATGCCTAATAAAGCCAGAAAATCAATTTCTGTCGAATTCGGTCCAAAACGGTACATGTGGCGCCATCTAGCGGCGAGCGGCGGAACTACGAAAAACTAAAATTTCGATTTTCTCGAAAACTAGGCACTTTTCCGAAATTCTGAGATATACAAATTGTTCCTTATCGCTTACGGAATCGAATGAGTACTTTCATAGCTCTCTAGGACTCTTATTAAAGAAATTAGAAAAATAGCCCATTTCATGGACCAAAAAATTGCCGTCCATCTAGCGGTGAAAGTTGGAACTACAAAAATAGAAAATCGAGATTTTCTCGAAAACTAGGGACTTTTTCGAAATTCTGAGATATACAAATTTTTCCTTGTCACCTAAGGAATCGATCGAATATAATTATAGCCTGCTAGGGCCATTATTAAAGAAAATAGAAAAATAGCCCATTTCATGGACTAAAAAATTGGCGTCCATCTAGCGGTGAAAGTTGGAACTACAGTAATATAAAAATGCGATTTTCTCGAAAATTAGCAAACTTTGAGTACTTCTGAGGCTCAGAAAGTGTTATGTGATCGCATTAGAACCAAAATAAAGCAATAAAAGTTTCCTGAAAGCTTTAATAAAGAAAATGAAAAATATGTCATTTTATGGAGAAAATTTGTGGCGCCATCTAGCGGCGAAACTGCGAACTAAACTGAAAAAACGTATGTCCGAAAACGCGTTAAAGGGTCAAATAAAAATTGATTTTTCTGGGCTTAATAGGCAAAAAAATGTATAACTTATTCAACAAAAATTGCTTTAAAATTTTTTAAGGAGCATACTACGTCGTCAAAGTTGCGAAATATTACTTTTTATATTTTTCCTTAACGCGTGTTCGGACATACGTTTTTTCAGTTTAGTTCGCAGTTTCGCCGCTAGATGGCGCCACAAATTTTCTCCAAAAATGACATATTTTTCATTTTCTTTATTAAAGCTTTCAGGAAACTTTTATTGCTTTATTTTGGTTCTAATGCGATCACATAACACTTTCTGAGCCTCAGAAGTACTCAAAGTTTGCTAATTTTCGAGAAAATCGCATTTTTATATTACTGTAGTTCCAACTTTCACCGCTAGATGGACGCCAATTTTTTAGTCCATGAAATGGGCTATTTTTCTATTTTCTTTAATAATGGCCCTAGCAGGCTATAATTATATTCGATCGATTCCTTAGGTGACAAGGAAAAATTTGTATATCTCAGAATTTCGAAAAAGTCCCTAGTTTTCGAGAAAATCTCGATTTTCTATTTTTGTAGTTCCAACTTTCACCGCTAGATGGACGGCAATTTTTTGGTCCATGAAATGGGCTATTTTTCTAATTTCTTTAATAAGAGTCCTAGAGAGCTATGAAAGTACTCATTCGATTCCGTAAGCGATAAGGAACAATTTGTATATCTCAGAATTTCGGAAAAGTGCCTAGTTTTCGAGAAAATCGAGATTTTAGTTTTTCGTAGTTCCGCCGCTCGCCGCTAGATGGCGCCACCTGTACCGTTTTGGACCGAATTCTACAAAAATTGATTTCCTGGTTTTATTAGGCATCAAAACGCATCAAATCCTAATAGAAATTTGTTTCGAAATGCCTCCTGAACCATACTGCGTCGTCAAAGTGCCGAAATATTCATTTTTTTATTTTCCTTATATGCGTGCGCGGACCCTTACTTTTTAGGATCAGTTTTTTCAGTGATTATTCGTTCGTGGCAAGTCCGATTTAAATTTTTTTTTGCTATGTCCATCTGGATGTACATACGCATGTACATGCAAAATTTGACGAGAATTGGTTGAGTGGTGCAAAAGAAAAACGCGGACAAAGAAGTTGCAAAGTCAAGTATAAGAGCTCCGCTCGCCTTCGGCTCGCTCGCTCAATGAACGCACAACAATACAATCAAATACGAAATAATTTTTCAAGGGATATACGTAATAACCACAATAATTTAAATTTCAAAAATACATGTATTTACACTTTCTTGTTAACAATACAGTTTTTACATTTTATGAACACCATGTAACAGTTTCTTAAAAATGTCTTAAATGTTAACAATCTAACAATATAGTGGAAGATACATGTAAAAAGGGAAAAGGAAAAGTAGACACATGTCATATTAAAATTTTTATTTTTCTTTTTCATTCTTAGACTTATTTCTTATGAAACCAAATAATAACATTAAATGGCATACATGTAATGAAATACTACTAAAAATGGTACTTGGATAAGTATTCCAACATAACTCTATTACTCCCAAAATGGTCAACTTTATTACAGTCTTGTAATCTGTGCACCATGCAATGTAAGGTAGTGTATGATAGTACCATATATAAAATTGATAATGCAATGATCTACTAAATACTATACCGATAAAATTTGCAGCAAAAAATGGGAAAATAAACAACTGACTCATGTTAGACATATCTACTTTTTCTTTCTTCTTTAGTTGTAATTGTACATTTTCTTCTATATATTTTAATTTTGCATATGATTTCATGTATTTAATCCATGTTGGTACAAAGTAAATTATAGTTAATATATGTAACACTAACAGTAATATATGAAAGTATGGATGAACAAAAATATTTTCTGATAAAAATCTCCAATTTACAGTCCATTTGAATTCAAAAACTCTTCCAAAATTAAAAGCACCTATTATATATGCAAGTGGATTATTAAGCAAGAAAGGAAGACCCAATATTAACTGAATGGAAGCACAAATAAATAAATGTACAGCTGTCTTAATTAAACCTAAATTACATAAATATGCAATTAAAAGTGCAGGTGCAAATAACAAAATATTCATTTTCACAGATACTGCTAAACTATAAAAAATGCTCCCTAAATACCAATGATTATCCAGAAATGCATTGAGGCTAGCAAACAATAGCACCATTGCAACTGGATCATTGAAAAGTCTCAAAGTAAATATAGAATGAACTCTATAAGATGTACAACACATAATAATTAAAACATATGGAGGTACTTTTTTAGTTTTTGCATAAATGCGAAAAACCAAGGTGAGCAATATTATATAGAGAACTGCAAAGAAGTACTGTGCTATTTTTATGTTTGTTCCATGTCCTGTGATGAAGTGTAACATAGAAAATATGTAAACAAATCCTGCAGGATAGACTAATGGGCCAGTATCACCTCGCAATTTCGAGTAGTCCAATGTTCCATTCAAAAAGCCTTCGACTTCTTGCATGTACGCCTTCCAGTCAATTTCTGTGTATGGTACTTTCTCGATAACCAAAACATTTAAAATGATTTCCAAAACAATGAACACTCTTCCAATTATGATTAATTTTCTTGGATCTGTGAATAAGGAAGTGAATTTTTCCCATTCTAAATAGTTTTCGTACCAATTCTTGGTACTTTTCTTTGAAGTTTTTATTGAATTCAGGTTAGACCGAAGTTCTCTGCGCGGTGCCATATTGGTATGGATACACGTGTTATCTTGACTTGTTCTTAGGAGGCGTTTACACTAAATTTTCAACAATATTACGAATAATAGCAAGAGTAGGAACAAAAATAAAAACAAAAGTATTCGCAATTTAGTGTGAACAATCGCTGAATGCAAGCAAGTGTTTATAGAGTTATAAAAAATTCGAATGTTTCGTCTGCTTGTTCGTAATTGTTCTTAGTGGATAATATGGATATCCGGTAGGTTGTTCAAATATTTCCTTACATGTTCTACCAATCACTAAAAACCATGACAAACGTGAGTCACATTATGTTCGACCAATCAGGATTCGCCAGCTGGGATTCCGGGCTTTTGACAGAATCCAACGTGTATAAAACGGAGCGTGAATGAGACCGATGTAGTTAAATTAAGAAATTGAATGAAATATTTAGTGCACAAAGTAAAGGATTTAGTGTAATTGTGTTAGAAGTTGATCAAAATATTTTTTACGTGATATACAAGTTATATTATTGGTGCAGCAATATATAAGTTAAATCTTATTGCTATTTTTAATAACCTAGTAAACATAGTAAACGTAAGTATTTTTAAAAGAGCAATACCCTCTGTTTCCTTTTTTCATTAATCTACTAGTTGCATATTAATATCTTGTTTTTTGTGTTAAAACATACACCTTAATTCCAATTTTATGTACCATTACAAATTGAAGAAACTTTTTTAGTATTAATACAAATTTAATATGTTGAGCTAAAATGAAATAAATTTATTCTCAAAGATTATATGATATAAATTATTATCCTGTTATTAATACTTTATGTCACATTAAATTACTGAATTATTGTTTTTTTGCAGATTATACATTCAAAATGAATAATAAAATGCTATTAACTTTCATTGTAATTATTGGAATTATATCAGCTATTACAGCTTTAAAGAATGATGAGTGTGAAGGTAATTATATTTCATTTGTTTTCCTTTATTCTTTAATTATCTTTATGAGCTCCATTAATCTGTCAATATTACAGTATGCATTTCTACTGTGGATAAATTTGTTAAGACTTTAAGTGATGATGTAAAGAAAGATACAAAGAAAATAGAAGCAGCATTTAAAGAATTTTGTAAAGGTACTAAATCTAAGGAAAACAGATTTGTAAGTATTTGCAACAATGAACAAATATTAATAACTTCTGACAATGATTATATCAGTTTATAAATAATGTTATTTAATCATCTTTTCTAGTGCTACTATCTAGGTGGTTTGAAAGAATCTGCAACAGGTATTTTAAGTGAATTGAGTAAACCTATATCTTGGTCTATGCCTGCAAATAAAGTTTGTGAAAAACTAAAAAAGATGGATGCTCAAATTTGTGACTTGAGATTTGGTATGTTTAATTTATATTATTTCCATACAGATGTATTTTTTTTCTAAACTATAACAATACCATTTAATTCCAGAGAAACAAATTGATATCAATACTGTGGATCTGAAGAAACTCAAAGTGCGTGATTTAAAAAAGATCTTGAGTGAATGGGATGAATCGTGCGAGGGATGCATAGAAAAGACAGATTTTATTAAGCGAATTGAAGAACTCAAACCAAAATATTCTCATAGTTCAAAAACAGAACTCTGAAAAGTGTTAAGTGATGTAGGTAAATTATTAGGTTAATATGGCTAAGCTTTTTAATATTATTTTTTACAAAACTGGAAACATAATTTATTCTCCTTGAAAAACCATTTTGTAAAACTATTTAATGACATTTTTAAATGCCAGTATAGATATATAAATTCAGTAAATAATGTTAAATTGTATTTCTTTAAATTGTATTGATTAAGCAATATCTTAGATGTAAAATAGGAATATTGAGCAATGAAATTTGTTTAATAGGCTAATTCCTTTTAGTGTAGCCATATTAATGCAATTTAAGTATCATAAAAGGTGCTCCATTTTTTATCATACCAATCTTAGACAAACATAAATCGGTCAAATTTTCCGTACTAAGACGTACTTACCGTTTTAATTTCCATTGCTTTTCATCAGCTACTCTGATACAGTGCGTTTATACATGTATGAATCCTATTTATACCAAAATGTGATGTTCTGTATGAACAAATGTATATGTGGTAAATTACTAATAATGTGCTGTTACATATATTTATTTTTTTCTTTCTTTATACATAACACTAACAAAATATTACTAACATCTGAAACATATTATTATATTACAATATTTTTGATCAGTTGCATATAATAATACATAAAAGTTTGATTTTATCAACTAATTTAGATAAAATCAGCAGTCCAACAAATGCTCAGTATTATACACTTGTTAATCAGTTAAAGTCACTTTTACTTCGTTCAGGAATAATAATATAATACAAACATAAGTGTGTAGAATATCTTAAGTATAGAGTTGAAATTCATTGACAGATTGTTTGATTGTATAGTAATATTATTTTGTAAAGACATATTTACGAGATGTAAAATGGAAAAGTCATTAAAGATTTAATAATTGTGGCATTTAATAAAAAAACTGTCAGACAAATTTGCTACGATGGTTTATTGTAGATTCATGAATGAAATTATAGCTATATTAGTAATCTCCCATGCTAAAGCCTGTCGCAAATGGGTGGATCACTCCACTGCCCATTTGCTTTACATGTAATTAATCCTTGCTTTTTACCATCAGGACATACATAAGTTAACTGATCTTGATACAAGTATGAGCGACCACGAATGGTAACACCGGCTGGAAGTTTTGGTTTATTGCACGAAAGTCCTACAAAAATTAGTTAGTAGAAGAAATCTGACACAATATTGTACATTCTAAAACTTACTGGAACATTTGCTAAATGCTCTAGACCATTTTCCATTAGCAAGGCACCTCATATTCGGTTGCCCAAACATTATATATCCCGGCAAACATTTATAAGTGATTATATCACCAAATGTAAAATTTGCTATTTCCACAGCCAGCACTGCATTTGTAAGTTTAGGTGGTTTTCCACATGCTACAGCTAAAGGAAATAAACTACGTTATATTTTTAATAATATTTCAGAATATAAGTTCCATAATATCTTAGATCTTACGTTTGCAAGAAGGAGTAGCAGACCAAGTACCGTTTGTTAAACAAACAGACGTTTGATTTCCATCAATAATATAACCTTGATGACATTTGAATGTAATGATGCTGTTAATTATTCTCGAATAATTGCTATTAACAATGTATCCATATTCTGGAATCTAATAGTACATCTATTTTAATTCTTTGGATCAACATTTATAATCAAAAGACAATTCTACATTACTTACTGTGACTGGATCACACATAAGATCTTTACAAATATCATTCATTTTATTGTTAAATAAATCTTCAATTGTAGTAGTATTCAATTTTAAACTAGTTATTTCCCATTTACCATGTTCATTACAAAACCATGTTAAATTAAAAACAGGTTCATCAATGTCCTCATTGTTTAGTTTGACTTCTATATTATTTTTGCAACTAAGAATTATTCTCTTCATGTAAGTATAGCCTTCTACAAAGTATTCTATGTTCTCGTAAGAGCCACTGAAATAATCTCTGTTGTTCCATTTAATGTTTTGATTATTTCTTGTACTATCTGTGTAATTGTCTTGATTCATCTCATTAAAATGTCGAAAAACTGGATGATTTGATAGAGAGCATTCCTGAGGTTCACAGTATGAAGACATCGACGACCATTCTTCATTATCCATACAAATTCTAACATCATCCCCAATTATCTTATATCCCACATCACACTTTACCAGAATTTCCGACCCAACAACAAATTGCTCTTCCAAAAATTCGTTCTCCTCAAAACTATCCTCGCTCGTTTCTGACGTAAATTCCAAATTTGTAAAATTATGTGGTGTTTTCTTAAAAAGTTCAATGGTATCATTGTTTCTCGTTTTCAAAAGTATTCTAGCTCTTTTCACAGCGCTGGGCCAAGGACATTTTAAAGGTACACAATCAGGAATGAATCCAATCCAAGTACCATTCTCAGTACACCTAAGTTTAAATTCGTTCAAACTATGATTACCCTCAAACTTATATCCTGGGTGACAACTGTATTCAATAACTTCGTCAACATAATAATTTCTGTCGAACGTGTTATTTGCGACTTGTAATGTAAAACTTCTGGTGGATGTTTCTTGCAGATTGTTCGAGTTTTCAGAGATTGCATAGCCATGCTGGATCCTACATTATAAAATTATGTTAAAATTATATAAAATTGGAGTTTAGCAAATTATGTCTGTTTCGATTACTTCTTTGGAGGTGGACATCCATCAGGCACGCACGTGGGCCTCTCGTTATCCCACACTCCAGATTCCAGACATGTTAGGAATCTTTCTCCTACTATGTGAAATCCGACGTCGCACTTGAATTCGATTTGTTGCCCTACCTGTAAAAGGTTATTTATTTCCTTTTCTTTTTTGAATAGCAATTAATTACCTGTAAAATAGAAAGATCGTCTCTTTCATATTCTTCTATCACGTACTCGATGTCGCCATTTTCTGGAGCCAATAAATTCCTACACGTTTTCCCTATTAAAGAAAGTTATTAAAATTATTCTGATTTTTGCAAATAATTATAAATAAAAGCATGACTTTTACCTATACAGATCGGAGGTAATCCACTCCATTTTCCGTCGGCATTACAAACTCTACGTGGATTTCCTCGGAGCTCGTAACCGATTAAGCAAGAATAACGTATTTCATCCCCGAATAAAAATGATCTACCGTGCATACGACCTCGTGGAAAATATCCGGGAAATCCACATTTTCTTCCTCGAGTGAAAATAAACAATTCCTACATTAAATTCTGTGGCAATTGAAACAATGTAAAATGTTCCGAACGTGAGATCTCGAGTTGTTCATGGAATAAAAAATTACAGATATCATTGTTTACAAATGTGTGACAAATTACTATGGTTCTTAAAGGTATTGATGTTTGAGTTTGAAAGATAAGATCTCTTTGTACAAGTGTAGAAAGTTGTTTTAGGTCAAATGGTGGATTTCAGTAGGTAAAAATTGTGTTACAGTTTATGTCTTTCAAAATTCACCACTTGATATGAAACAGCTTAATATCTTATCAAAACTTAATACAATTACTGACAATTTTTTAAAAATTTTCTTAAACATTTTATCAGTACTAAAAAATAATTTTTTCGAAATAAAAGTATGAATAGTATAAAGCTTCTCGTCTTACTGGTACAAACAGGTGTGTAATATCCCTCCCATTGTCCTTGTTTAAGACACTTAATTCTTAAAGATCGATACTCTTTGCCATAAAATCGCACCATGTAGCCATTGTCGCAATAATAGGTGATTTCCAGTGCATCGTCGCTGACATTTATGTTACCTTTGAATGGTACAACTGGCAAAGGACAACCGCGGCAAAACGGACTGCCTAATATCTGAGAATATTTCCTATATAAAATCCCAATAAAAATTCTACGAAACTTTGTATTCGAATAAGCGTGTAATTACCGCGACATCGCCGTGGATATGTTCTTGCACCTGTGACCATGCAATTATGTTACCATTGTATTTGTCGCAGGTGTTGAACAAATGCTTCACATCTGTCATTTTTAAAACTGTGCTCCAAACATCCAGCAGTGTTAATTTTCCTAAAAAGGATTCCAACTCCGAAAATCCACCTCCGACGCGATCTTGTTCTTGACCAATTATTAGGGTTCCACTACCTTTTATTTTTAATATTGTTAAATTGAGAGTCAGTCACTCAATCATAATTTGAAGAAGAATTCATGCGATAATGTTAAATAAATAAAATATTTGGTACCTTGAATTACTGTCCCTTTTGCCAAATGAGTTCCATTGTCTCTCAAAAGTCCATCAATGTACACGTTCCAAGAGCCATTTTGACTTTCCCAGGTGATGCAAATAAAATGCCAATGACCATCGTTTACTTTAATATCAGTCACCACTTTCTGACCATTGATATATATGACCAGTCTACAAGATTAAATTATTTTTGGTGATTTGAAAGAGAGGTATCTTCTTTGTTTACAAGGAACACTTGTTACCCATTATAGTCGGTTAAAGTAAACGCGTTATCGTAATAACTTGTTGCGTAGGATAACACCGTACCGTAGTTAAATGTATCCTTTGACTGCAGCCATAAGCATGTCGTCAACTAAAATTTAATATTTCACACACAATGTTTTACCGTAAAATTGTAAACATTCATCAATGTTTTTATAAAACTTTTATAAAATATTTTATCATTTTGCTGTAATAATAATATGATCATTTTTAAGTACCTCTAAAAGATTCGCTGCAGGACCGCTCATACTAACATAGTCCGTCGTTCCTGATTTAGAAAACTGTATGACATAATCGGACGACAATTCTGTAAGTATAATGTTCAAATAGAAATAAAGAAATGATTTTATTTTTATAAGAAAAATCAAAGATGTTAATTCTATACTTTCCAGTCTCACAATGGCGTCCTGTGAAGGGAACAGAACAAATGCAAGTGTAATTGAAAATCTTGCTAACACAGGTCCCATTATTCAAACATGGAAAACTTTTACAGTGGTCAATCTTTGTTGTACAATTTTCTCCGGTATATCCTTCCACGCATTCGCATCTAACAAGTAAGTCATTATTTTATTGTAAATAACAGATAGATTCTTTTCTGTAAAATTATAGTGGACTCTCGTTATATTGCCGTCGAATTAAATGAAGGTACAAAAACTTCTTGAAGTTAGAAATATGATAGATTGGTCAGAAAACTATATTTTTTATATTGTAGCTATTTAACGTTTGAGGATATGATATGAAATGTAATATTTTATGAGAGCATCTAAAAGTCCGTGTAAACACAGCAATATTACGAAATTCTACTGAATTATTACTTGCTTTCACCTGTAACTCAATCTTGTTGCATCTTGCTCCTCCACATTCACGCAGTACGAATTGCCATTACACGGTATCCAATCACAAGGCAGCAAATTGCAATAACGACCCAGAAAACCGGGTTTGCAAATACATTGCCAGGTATCGTTAACATTTCTACAGGTAGATCCCTCCATGCAAGGTGAAGGATCACAGTAATTCACGGCGGTTTCACAAAACTCCCCTAGATAATATGTATCAGGAATAGAATGTATAAGATTTATTTTTGGTATATCTATTAATTTACATTTGCACAAATATACCTTCAAAGCCATGTTTGCATTCGCATGTGTAATCATTTTCGGTACTCACACATGTACCGTTGTTTCGACAAGGGTTGATAGCGCATTCGTCAATATATAACTATAATCGCATTTTTTATTTGTAATTCATCTTTGTTTAATTTTTATTTTTATTTTAATGAAGGGGATTACCTCACAGTTGCTTCCTGAATATCCGCTCTTGCAGCTGCAGGTGTAACAAACTGTACCGTTCGCGAAAGTTTGCAGGCTGCATGCTCCTTCGTTCAGACATGGGGAAGAATCGCAAGGATTTTGAAATGTTTCACATTTTGAACCTAACAGGAGGAAGAAATTAATAACATACATTATTATACAGTAGATTTATTGTCATTAGTATAATTATACTGAAAAAACTTTTTGATTTATCATGTTACCATGTTCCAAAAATTTTCTTCCAACATCATTAATGACAATATAGTCTATTACAGATAGAGACTTGAAATCGTTACACATGTCTTTTATTCAATAACCTAGTACTATGTTCTTGACTATGTCTTCGTAGATATTAAATACTCACCGATATAATAGTTCAGACATTCGCAACTGAAACTGTCCTCTTCCTGCATACACTGTCCACCGTTCAAACACGATTCCCTTTGACAAATACCATTTTCAATTTCGTACAGTGGCAAGCAATCACTTCGGTCCTTCGTTCCACGATATTTTGTGGTTGTATCAGGTGGACACGGAAGGCAATGAGTTTGTCCGTACTCAGGTTGATAAAATCCAATATTGCACATTAAACAAGGCTCGAGAGTGAAACGTGTAACTTGATAACGTTTCCTTCGGGAATAGTACCCTGGTCTGCATATACCTGAAGAAGTTGAAATACGTTTTGAAACATTTCATTAATATTTGAGTCCTTGTATAATGAAAGTATAATTTAATTTTTTAAGAAAATTTGATTTCATATATTTTTTAAATTTTTGGAGAAAAAATTTGGTGAATTAAATTTTATTTGAGAAGTGCATTGAAGTGCATTTATCGACAGCGTCGTTTATAAAGATTTGGGTTTTGAGCAAACACACCTGCAATATAATTGATATACTTACGTAAACAGTCCCGTGAAGACTTCGAGTGAACTTTCTTTGTGAAAGTGTATTCCGGACAGCGTTTACATTTTAAGGAACCAGTTGTGTCCTGGTATTCGCCGAAAGGACACGACTGACAACGTTTAGTCACCGAATTAAAGAAAGTACCCAATGGACATTTCACTACAGTTCAAATAAAGCAATTATTCGAATAAAACTTCTTACATTTTTTTTAAAAGAATAAAATCGTATATTCACCACAAGTGTGTTTTTTCAAAACAGTCCCTGGATCGCAAATCTCCTGGAAATTCTTGAACACAACATGCAAGTTTAACGCCAGCTTCGCAATTTCTTGATTCGTCTTATCATTTAACAAATTCAATTTTCCAGACTCAGACATCGACTCGATTTTCTGTCTCAACTTTTGTACACCTTCTCGTGGATTGTCAACGTTTTCTTCAATTATTTTTCCTGCATGATCATAAGACTTGTTTGAAAAGAGTCATGAAAATATAACAAGTGACATTTACCTAAAAATTGGAATTTTATTTCAATTTTATCCTTCTTCTTCTTCATTTTTGATTTGGTTTTATTGATATTTGAATTGGTACTTCGTTTTAATTTGTTATCGATAGGATTCTTGATTGGGTGGAGTTCAACATCAGGAATGTTATAGTAATCAAACTCTCTTCGTTTCCTTGTCAAATTTGAATAAATCGTTGAAATATTTTCTTCACATTCAGGGTCGAAGGTGATGAGATTGCACTCGATGTCGTTTCCACAAATATCTAGTAATGTTGACCTCAAGTCGGCGGTAATATATTTGCTGAGCTAAAATAGTGTAATGAACAATTTTCTAGAAAGCACATTCTGTAAGTTATTGTTTGCAATTTTAGATACTGAAATTTTGGGATGTTGAGATGTTGGAACTTCTAGTTAGATGAGCAACAATGAGCTAAGAGAGCAAAGGAAAGAATTAACTAATTAAATGAAAATGCATACTTCGCGAAGGGTAGTTTGATTATCGCAAACGATCGAAACGTTTCCTTCTAAGACAATGCTTCCTTCTTGAGACACTGTTTTAGGAGCACTCGATTCTGCAATAAAAAATAAATCTACGATAGATTAGACATATACTATTACCATCATGGCCGAGTTTTACTCAGAATTTGCATAAAAATTGTATATAAATTAAACCGAATGAAACACCTGAGCAGTCAGGGATATAATGTTCCTCAGTCCAACTGGAACTGTTCGTGTCACACTTCAGTAACAAAATGTCTTCCACGATTTGATGGTTCGAGTCCTCGGTTGCAAATCCAAATCCCTCTTCGCAATTTACTGTACATTCACTAGTGTCGTTTGTCAAGTTAGAACATCTTGAGTAGCTGTTTAGTATCTTTGGAACTTCTTCACAGATATCTAATAATAAAAATGAGACATATGCACCGTAATTAATTCGAAGTAAGAAATCTACATTGTATGAAACTTAGCACTAGACATGGATTATTGTGCAATGTTCTGTGAAATATTAATTAATTACTACCTTTTATAGTAATGTTTAGCACACAACTCGCATTGTTGTCAAACCTATCAATAGCATTGTACACGACTTTCGTCAATCCAATAGGAAACATGTTTTCTCCAGGACTATAGTTCTGTTCAACCTGGACAGGCGTTCTCGAGTTATCGTAGAAACCAGGTTCATCCCAGGTTACGTTATTTACGCCAATTCCATTATCAGTGTAAAATATTGGGGGGTTTATGCAGTTCTCAATCATGGGTGGTTCTTTATCTGACATAAAAATACGATAATAATTACAACTTTTTAATCATAATCATAGTTCTGGTATCGTAATCATAAATGTACACAATAAACAGATGGTTCTTACCAAGAACTTTAACTTTAAATTTGCATCTAGCTTTATTGCCAGATGAGTCTTGCGACACATACACCACCGTGCGTGTACCAATTTTTACTTTCCATGGAAAGCTAATATACGGTTTACTCCATAATGTCGGTGATTCGTCTACGTTATCAACTGTCGTGGGAATTGTCCAATTAACGTAAGCATAATTCTTTCCTGGCAGATTTTCTGTGATAATATCAGGCGGACACGTTATCGAGGGTGGTGTCTTGTCTGAATAAAAAAGAAACATCATCGCAATTTACCCGAGATAAATTTAAAAATCTTACAAGTATCTTCAAACTGAATTGCAAACTATAAGTTTACGAATTTTACCTGCACAACGATTAACGGTTCGACGCTGACTCCAAATACCAGAACGTCCACCACAAGTTTTACTTTTTGGTCCTTCGAGTACGAAACCCTTTTTACATGTAATTGTACAGTTTGTTCCGAACGGTACTTTTTCTGGTCCGGAACAAATTTTGGGAGAAATTTGACCGTTTGCGATTTGCTTCAATGGTTCACATTTTATGGCTGCAAGTGAAGAACATTATTATACAGAGTGATTTTGCAAGTTGGGTCAGACTACCATTTTATTTTAGGTAAAGTTAAAAGAAAATCATAGCACAAAATTTTACACTTAATACTTTTATAAACTGTAGAAGAAAATTTTGCAGTACTCACCAGTTTTACAAATTAATGAAGAATATTTTACAGTGTTTGACAGTTTTATAATTGCACACTATTAAAAGTTTAATAGTTTTCGATATTAAGTCTGTAAGAAGGCTGTTTCATATAAAAATTTCAAATACCTTTGCAAGTAGCTTTAAGTCCATCCCATTGTGCTAATGGAAGGCAGTTACGAATTTTGCTGCCGCGAAGCTGATAACCGATTTCACATCTGAATTGGCAACGAGTATCGATCGGATATGCTGTAGAATTATCTCTGATCCGGTGCTGATCCTCTTCATTTTGACAACGCATACGCCCATGTGCAGGAACACGAAGTGCTGGACAAGTTTTCACTGTAAAATAAAATTATGTAACTTCATATTCTTGAAGAAAAAAATATAACTCATCTCAAATATAATTAAACATTAAATAAAATAATTCTATCTACCTTGTAGATACTATACGATACTTTAAAACTTACGTAAACATTTTGGTTCATTACCAGACCAACTTCCATCCTTCCCACAAAGCTGAATACTATCACCTATGAGATAAAAGCCGATTCTGCATCTTATACCACAGGCTGCGTGCACAACATTGTTGCATGCGCTAGCTTTCACCAAATATCCATTTTCGGGTATTTTCAATTTTGGACACGTTATAACTGCAAATAAGAGAAAAGAAGAATTTTAAATTCACGAATAACTTCAGTACAAATGAATGAAAGCCATTTTCGTTAAATTTGATCCAGGATATATTTATCAAAACTTCGAACAATTCTAAAACTTTTATCTAGTGGATGCAATGGACTCACGCGACTACAGAGCTCGAGATTTCGTTTCCATCATCAAAAATTTTGACGAGAAAGTGAAGAAAGAGAGATGGTCGCAAATAAAATGGTTGCAGAAGTACGAATGGTTATTGGAGGAACAGAAGTACGTTCTTCGATCAAAATTAACCCATGTACGGAAATTCGAAGAATTTCCATAAAGGAATATGTTTTATATAAATTAAAAATTTATTTTACTTATTTACAACTTTACAAATTCTGTGCAAGGGTTAAACTCTATAAGTATCGAATATTCATTGATGATTAATTATAAAGCAAATTAACTGAGGAACTGAAAAATCTGTGCGAGGAAAAACAAACTGTGATTCCTGCAGAGACGTTCGTTCGAGAAGAAGGCAAGACCTGTTTGCCAGCTCCTGTCACAACAAGTGGAGAAGTATTAACAAGAAACTGTTTTTAGTGTAATTAGTAAATGTGCTTTTCTTGCAGTATGGCTGGCTCGCTTCGAAGCCTAAATTTCAGCTAGAAATATACGGTTCTTACATACCAGAGTACCCTGATCCTCTTAAAGACATAAAACCTTTAACTGGAAAGTTTCCTATTCTCGCTCCTGGCAAAGGGTATTACTGGTAACAAGTTAAGGTATTCACCTTCACATTTGTGACCATCTGTGGTAAACCCAGAACCGCAAACGCAATGCTCCACGGAAGTTGCAGGTATTTTGACAGTGACATGATTGGCATCGGGACATGGTACACACATGGACGTTGAATCTCCAGAAATTTCGCCGGAAGCATACGTTCCGTTCGGACAAGCTGAAGAGAAATTGTATTAAAAAATATTTAAAAATGAGTAACAATTGTTTAACTCACGGTGACAAGAATCTCTGAAACCGGAGCCAAAATATCCTGTGGGACAAAGGCAAGAGTAATGACCAGTAGTGGTTCCGCAAGTGCAGGTCGCGAAATTATCGCAGCAATTCCGCTCGTTTCCTTCGCTGATATTCCTGCATAGGAGATTGCAATTATCTGGATATGTCACTGGCACGTATTTGCCCGTTCTCGAATCTGTAACAACGGAAATGGACCGAATTCGCGCTAGATAATTCACGCCTCGTACAATAACCAAGTGCACTTATGGTAATACAGTGTTCCTTAGTTTATTTATTCAACCTTCACAACTCGATAGTATAATCGGTGTTCCATAATTTATTTAATCCTCGTTGATATCAGATTATATTAGACTCGGTATATTTTGATCCAGTTCAACTCACCTTGGTGTAAAGCTCGTCGAGCAAGAGCTTCGAATTCGGAAAAACTATCGAGAAAGTAACTATACGTATATCCAGGATAACTAGCTATATCGTGAAGTTCGTCCACGTTTCCCGTTCGTATTCCAAAAGTGAAGATCGTTGCACCTGCACTTTTCAGAAGGTTCGCCGCAGGTCGAGGGTCACCACCGTTGCTAAACCCATCTGTTATAAGAAACACTGCCTTCCTCGCATTCGGTCGACCCTTCTCCAGAATCCTCTGACAATTATTAATATTTTACTAAATGTTTCTAAAAAGACTTCAATTACATTTGAAGTTATTCTTTATACATGAAGAGGAATGCTTACAAACGCTTCCAACAACGCACCCCTCGTGTACGTTCCACCACCGGTGTAATTAATGTTCTTTAACTGTTTGTTCAACAAATAACACTTATTATCGATCTCACTGCTGCGAGATATTTGATCAACGTTTCGTCTGATGTTTCTTCTACCGCCGAATGTTACTATTGCAACTCTGGTTACCGATGGTTCCACGGAAAAATCGGACAAGAGGTTTTTGACGAAGTTCAGTTCACTCTGGAAATTTTTTAGGCCGACTGATCCTGATGCGTCGACAAGAAATACTAATTCCATCTGATAATTATTTTCAAATATAATAAGTAGATTAAGTTTATATTTTTGTTTATTGAAAATTACAAACATAACATCGACTACCTGATCAGTTTCGTTCCTCAAGCGATCGACATGAATTTTCAAAAGACGCGACAGAGTATTCGCTTTATTCTTGAACGTTCTTTGAATGTTCTCCAAGCTTTTATTAAACGCATGATTCGCGTGTCTTCTTTCCTTGAAATCGACAATTAACCCTGTATCAACCGAACCCACTTCGAAACCTTCGAATCTGCTAAAATCATGGAAATACGCAATCGCGATCAACAAACGAGACAGCAAACCGATCAGTATACATTTCCTTGCGACGGAGCTAATCATCTTTGCAATTTACATGCTTCACAAATTTCTCTATAAAATTTGATTCCGTGATTTTACGATAGTTTGAATTTTGTCATAATCTTTTTGCGGATTGCCTTTCGTCGACGTTTGCACATATCATTCGAGTATTTCTCTTTGAAACTCGTGGGTCACGTGGTTTTGGAAAAAGAAATCCGACGATGTTTCGCGATACACGAGGCGCGAAACCGATCTAAAATGGCGAACTGCCGTGAAGGCACTTATTTCCGGTGGAACATCGAAAGATCGACTAACTGCCACTTTGGGCCAAACTGGTGCTACTTGTTCGACGGGGGAATCGTGTAAACGAGTGTTCAAGTTGTGTCCGAGCTTTGAAAAGTTGAGAACAAGGGACTCTCTGTTCCGTTTATGTATACCATGCACACGTGTTCATTCTCATCGACTGATCTCGACGAATGTTCAATTTATTAAGAAATTCCCTCGGAGTTTCTTCCCGTACGTGGCTATAATCTAGTTCGCGTATCGATGAAAATGGCGAGATGATTATGAGAAAGGTCACGGCGATTATGGGAAAGGCAAACTCTATCATCGGCTCTGCTGTTACGTTACGAACATTTGTAACGCTCACGAACGTTTTTAAATTTACCGAGAAATCGGCCGACGTAAAATATCCACGATGCGGGAGCAAATTTCCTGACGTTATACAAAGAAGGGTGTCATGTTTATGTCACGTGTAAGAGAAATGTTGGTAGGGTGTTTCGCAGCGGCAGCAAGTGAGGTCAGAAAAACGTAACAGTTTCCGTGTGACCCGCATGCATATCGCATCAATGCGACGTATATAAATTGATTTTTCTCGCCGGATATATCGCGCGAGAGTCTACACGCGCACGTCGATTCTACGATGATCAAAACTAGTCCAGTGTCTTCATGATATCTTCTTGCGTTCTCATCGATATTATCTCCCTGTTCTTTGTACGAAAACATTGCAACGAGAATTTCTTTATCAAAAGTCGACGTCCGTGAAATTAACCAGTTACCATTAAGAATCAGTATTTTATTTCGTCCACGCATCTGTTCTATTTTTAGAGGGAGGAACACTCTCTCAAAAAGATCTGTTAGTTAGAAACGGTACGCGGTCACGGGAAAACCGAGTCATGTCGATTTTGAACGTGATAATCGTTCTGTTGATCACCGGTTGCATTGGTCAAGAGGAGCAGACACCGGAAGTTCCTAGTTTCTTCCGTCCATCGGGGGAGAACCGAGGGATACAAGTATTCTTCGAGCAATGCCGTGACACCAATCTATGGAAAGGTCAGCTGGCACGCGTCAATGTCTTCGCGTTTTTAGATCCTTCTTGGTACTACAGTTATAAGCAGACGATCATGTAAGTCTATTAGATCGATTCGATTATGATTGGCATGTACAACAAAATTATTTTGTAGAATTTCTATAGGAAAAACAAGGGTAGGATATGGCTTTCTTAATTTTTGGATGGTCAATATTTAAATTAGAAAACATCTGGAGATTTAGGGATTTGAAGTCTGGAGATTTGGGTCTTTAAAGATTTAGAAAATGGTCTTTGACATTTAGGACTCCTACACATTTCAGAAATATTCATATTTCCACTTTACTTCTCTCATGTTACAATAAAGATAACTCTTATCTTAAACTATTTTACATAGACATACCTAAAACACGTACCATAATCTCCTCTTCACGATAAAAAGTAAAATTTTTTTTATAGAGAATTACTTTAATTGTTAAGGTTAAAATTATTGAAAGAACGATTAGTCAAAGCGGGCTTTACGGATATTTTGTTCTTCGCCGTGACACCGCCGCCGGACTTGCCAGAAAATACCTCGGGGAATCGTATCGAGATAAGAACATGGAAGGAAATGTCTAAAATTTTATGGAGATCGGAATATTCAGCTTACTTAGACGAAACGGTGTTTAACGATAAAGATGACAAGAATGATATAATCGTCCTTCAAGACACTCCTGAATTGAACATTTGGGAAAATTTTCGCGCCTTGAAGGATGAAGTGATAATCGTCGATGGGTGAGCTTTTATATTCTAGTTTAAGTATCCTTTTAGCAGTTTTAAAGGATCGATTAGAATACATTGTAATATTTATAGAAAATCTTACGTTATTATTACAGTTGTGGAAAACTGACTTATCAAGTTATAATTCCTTGGAGCATATATCTCCCTTACGTTAAAGCAGCCATTCTTGCGACGTACAACGAAGACCCTTGTGGTCCTTGCGATGTAAGCATGCTTCAAACATGCGAACACAGTTTATACCCATTTTTAATCCATTGATAAACTCAGTTCATTATTTATACATTTGTATGTGTTGTCAATGTAATCCTATGTTAACTACCCATTTGTTCTTTCATCTTTAGAACAATATAAGAGAATTTGAATTAACTTATTTTAATCAACGATTAGGTGCAAACGTCTCAAGAAAGCGATTTAATGTACTATGAAGATGATCTAAGAAATACGAATTTGAACGAAAAGGAAACAGAGAATGAGCAAAAGAGAATTGAAGATGGGCAAAATACGAGTACCACTTCTTTTAATATGAATATAACTTCTGATACCACAGTAGCTATAGATACAAATTATAATAGCACGAATCAATCGAATAAATATATTCCGACGACGGAAGAAATATCGACTATGATACCAGATTTAGGAACTACTGTCAGTACACAGACAAATGTAGATAATAACAATTCGTTTTCAGCGATTAATAACGTGTACATCGATAATAGTACGAATAGTGAAAATAATTTAGGTGACAAAGTAGGGGAAGAAGGTAGTTCTTCAATTTGTATATTTCAACGATTTTTTTACAAGTTTTTAAATAACATTTACAAAGTTCCAAAATTAAAGAAAATTGTAAATAAAGTAAATTCACTCTGTAGATCATAATGCTACAAGTGAAGATACTCGGAGAGAAGAGAAAGTACAGACTGAAACCGAAACATTGCCATTACGCATCATATTATATGCTCCTCATTTGCATCAAGAAGCCGATAGGTTGAAAAAGTACACACACATGGTATTAAAGACAGGGAGTCCTGATTATCACGATCATTTCAACACCAAGA
This sequence comes from Megachile rotundata, assembly GCF_050947335.1. Taxonomy (NCBI): domain Eukaryota; kingdom Metazoa; phylum Arthropoda; class Insecta; order Hymenoptera; family Megachilidae; genus Megachile; species Megachile rotundata. Next base: position 8,596,264 of record NC_134987.1, on the reverse strand, counting down.
ATGAAATGCCTGATCAAGAAGTAATATCAAATGTTTCGAATATTTTGTAATGTATTCAAGTAGACAAATGTTTAATTTTATTAATCCTTTTCTTTTAATTGCTACAAACGATAAGATAGTAGTACCCCAAAAATTGAATTCATCGATGTTAGAGCATAAAACGTTAACTGAATACGTGAACAATATAAACGAGAGCCCAGGAACGTACGGAGAAATTGCAGACTATTGGCGAACTCAAGATGGCGCAGAAATTACTGATAAAAATGAAGATGCAGAATTTCTAGACTACGACGACACTACGGTAACGACAGCTAAAATATTTATGTATGAGTTTGCATTTCAATCGAAATGTTTTTAGGCGGACGATACAGAAAGTAATATAAATGATGCCTCCGTAAGTGAAAGCAGCATCGTGAGACTAAGTGATGCAATTGACACGAATACAAATATTGAAAATAACGATGATACGAATGACTTGATGCAGCAAAGATTAATGGACCATTATGATAGACTGTTAACATGGATTTACTACAATATTTAATGAACAGATCATGTTTATTCAGGAAAGTGTATTCCATCGAGATAATGTGTACACTGTACATGCTTATACGAGTATGACATCTAGATGATTGTAAGATAGATATAAGAGAATCTTATTTATACACCGATTTAAAGTCTGTAAACGATTTTATACACATGGGAGTAGTCAGGTTACCAAGGAGGAGAGACAAGATGTGCTTTAACATCATCATATACATCATATTGCTTTAAAAGGATTGTAATTGAATTCCTTTTTCCCCAGGAAGGGACAAAATCCAATCTATTTTCTCTAGAACTACATTCGTGAAACGAATGAGTTTCTTCTCTCTCCTTCCAGACTACACCCATATTCATACATTGTAAATATATATATTAATATGAACACATAGGGTACAATTATGAAATGTTACTTATACATATATTATAAATAAATATATGAATTTGGAGAATGTTTTTACAGAGATTTTTGAAGTACATCATTATCAACATAAAGATGTAGAAACGCATGTAAGAGTTAAACGTTAAGTGCACGCTTTTAAAATTTCTTCTGGTTCGCTCGCGTCATCGGAATCTAAACTGCTACTGTCGCTTGTTGTAGTAGTTGAAGTACTACTTTCTGAATCACTTTCAGAATCTGTATCACTGCTGTCACTTGAACTCGAACTGCTTGATAACCTGTACCAAAATAAATTACATGTATATTAGGTGAAAAGATAAATTGCATATTTTCTTTATTGTGCGATTTTGTTCATGCTTTGTGTGCACATCTGATTGCAGTTTGTTATTCTTATCATTGATGATCAATTTTGCGAGATGATATCCATGTAATCTATCAAAGAGTAGTGCATTTTAGTTAGTATATTATATTCGTGTATCATAAGTGAAGGTATATGATATGTACAATTATTTGTTCCATCTATTAAGGGTATAATCATTTAAGCTTTGTTAAAGCGATAAAGCTATTGAAACAAGTTATTCAAAACAATTCTATTAAAATACTTACAAATACTTTAAAGAATGTTTGTCTTTAATGTAGTATATAGTCTTTGGCCTTTAAAATAAAATTATACAACGTAAAGACATATAATATTACCCAGTGAAACCTTAAGTTTGATCATATTTATTAAGGATGTTATTTGTTTTACTTACTTGCTCTTGTCATTGTCGTTAATTGTTAAGTCATCAATTTGATCTACTATCTCATGAACAGAATTTTCTATGATAAGATCTTCTTCTTGAACAGAATAAGCTGCCTGTTCTAATTCTATTAAATCAAGTCCCATTTCTTCCTTACTGGGTTGAATCTTGAAAAGAACATTATGTATTTCAATATCTTGTATCAGTTTTGTGTTCAGAATTGTAACTACTTACATTAGCAATTAAAGAGTCCAGTAATTCTATTAAAGATTCATTAATTTGTTGTAACCAAATTAGATAATCTTTTATATACAACTGATTTAGTATGTAGCGTGGTTCACATGAATTATTAAACATACCGTGAATTTCACAGAAACGTTTTATAATATATTTTTTACCTGTTAATGAAACATATTTAATACGAGAATGAAGAAGATTAAAGATAACAATATTTAATTACATACCTAACTTAATAACTTTCTTTACATCTTCAAAGACTTTTGTAGAAAGTTTCCAATTTCGAAAAAGTGGGTAACATATTGATCTTCTAAAACACGCTCTTACAACTTCTTCTGGGGTAGAAAAATCCTAAATAAACATTGTTACAAATCTATGAAACAATGTAATATTAATAATTTAATAAATTAGTAAGATAGTTAACATACATCAAACCAAGTCAATGTAGAACTTAATTTGTTCACAGTCCAACTACTTTCAACTGTATTTTCTCCTAACGTTGTTCTATGATTGTAACAGTTTCCAAATAAAATATCAACTAAGCTTAAAAGTAATTTATGTGTTTCTTCATTATTTAATAAATATTCTTTATTGGGAAGCTCTTTTAATAGATCCACTTCAATCTCATTAAACGAAATGTTATCTTTTTCTAAATTGTCCCATTCTGCAGTAAACATTATATATGGTTCTATGCATTCTGGCTGCATAAGATCTGCCAAATAATGTTCCTCATTAAAATCTGAAAGTTCACGTTTCTCTCTCAAAATTTTTCGTTCAGACTGGGGTGTTACATCAGGCATTGGAAGATCTATCACTTCTTTAATCCAAGATGACTAAAATTAAAAGTGATAAAATTGTATGACAATCTTTCTGTGACATTAGCAATGATATATAAAATGAATATTCTGAAATGTATACCTCAAAAGCTACTAAAGCTCCAGATATTTTGTTTGCAAAACCATATTTTGGAGAAGAAGATAAAAGAGGTACAGTTTCATTAGGATTGTTTTGATGTATGTACCATTCATCCCCATTTGTATTTTCATCTAATATATTATTACATTCATTTGACACTTCATTTATGTCTTCTGAATTTGCTGATGGATTTCCTATAGTATAAAAATATGAGAGTAACTTGGAAACACAAAAAATAAATGTAAATACAACAATATTTACCAATTACTTCAATATTTGGAACATTTATGTTCTTCTTTTTTGAGGGAGCTAACAATGTGCTTATCATATCCAAATTTTCAAAATATTCTCCTTGGTTTACTTTAGAAAATCTTAAACAAAAATCCCCCTTCTCACAATCGTAAGATCCAAATGAAGAATCATTTTCTTCTATCTCACCTGGAAGCTTCAACCTAAAATAAAAAGTTTTGCAGAATTTCTTCTAAATTATTATTAGTGTTTCAAAGATATACAAACATAATTCTTACAAAGTAATATTTTACCTTAAATAATATGGCGTAGAATAAAACCTAAAATCTGTGCCTTCAACATAAACTTCTGTATCCTTAATATTGGCATATGGCGCATGAATAATTATTACAACTTCTGTATCTGTTTGAGTTATTTCGAATCGTGGAGTCAACATATTTGTAATATAGTTAAAAAAACTTGTTTTGTTTCAGAAATTGAAAAAATTAATATATTAAATCACTATTACTATTATAGTAGACATTTGTGCTCACAATACATATTAATAAATGATTTATTATATATCACAGTTTTATATGTACAATAATGTATAAAAAATCATTAAATGTTAAATTCTTTACAAATCATATGTAAAATGTTATTTATTGTATAATATAAACAAATTCAGTTTCTTTATTTAGTATTTATGTTCGACCTTCTATTTGTTAATTACACTCCAGAGTATAAAATCAATTTCTTTCCTCCTTTTCACTAATTTTCCTGATGTTTTGTGACCTTCCAATTTTGTAAACAGCAATGTAACTGAAGTAGTTCACAATCGTTCCAGAATCAATCGCACATAGTTGGTATATAGTATATCTACACTAGCGCCGCTGAGAGCGGTTTATCAAATGGTAAAAATTTCATAACCTAAGTAGTTTGTAATGAATTTAAATGTTGTCAAAAACTATTCTTCGTAAAATAGGCTGTCATATTAAAGGTATTAAAGTTATTTATTTCTTTAATGAGCTCTTTTATAATTCTTTTATTTTACAGAAATTTAAAAACGTAAGAGAACTTTTATCACAATGGTACAACATAAGCATACACGTTCTTCACGTGTGACTCCAAAACATTTAGATCCAAAATGTTTAATGTTTTCTATGTTTACTGCAAATGACATAAGAAATTTAAGCGTTACGAAAATAAGAACACCTTTATCATTTAATATCTTAGGACATCCACTGAAAGGAGGTTTATATGATCCAGCATTAGGTAAATAAAAAAAATAATTTATTGTATATTGCATGTTATATGAATGTTATATATTAATTTACAAATATTGTTAATTTAGGTCCACTTTTAGAAAGCTCAGATCCATGTGGAACATGTGGATGCAATGTATTCAAATGTCAAGGTCACTTTGGGCACATAGAACTACCCATGCCAGTCGTCAATCCATTATTTCATAAGGGATTGTGCATGTTAATTAAGTTGGCTTGTTTAAAGTGCTTTACTCTACAGATTCCACCTTATGTCAAATTATTGTTATCTACAAAACTAAGGCTACTTCAACAAGGATATCTCAGTGATGTTGAAGGTTTAGAACAAGAAATAATGTTTATTGTTTCAAATTCAAATGACCCTTATGATGTTGATTTAGAATCTTTACAAAATGTGACTGATGACTACATAGAAAATCTTATTAATAAATCAAGGTTTAATCAGTCTGCTGTGCAATATAATGAAGATCAGTTGAATACAAAAAATATCAATATGCAATGGCATATGTATGTTGAAAATGTTCTTAAGCAATACACAGCTCCAAAAATATGTAAGAATTGTCAAAAGCCTATACCAAAAATTACAACATTAAGAAATAAAATTATGACAATTAAAACCCCTAATGAAGATGAAAAGAAGATTGAAAAGGTACGTTCGCGTGGAACAATTCACAAATTGGAAACAACCATGATATTGCCAGATCAGTCTAAAGAGATTCTTAGAAAACTTTGGGAAAATGAAGGGAATTTTCTGAAAATTATTTTACCTTGTTTTGGAATGGTAGATATTGAATATCCAACTGATGTCTTTTTCTTTGAAGTGATACCGGTTTTGCCACCTATAGTTAGACCAGTTAACTTTGTTAATGGTCAAATGATAGAGCATCCACAGTCTCAAGTTTACAAAAGCATTATTCAAGATTGTCTTGTCCTTCGTAATATTATTCAAACAATTCAAGATGGAAATACGAATCAGTTGCCAGAGGAGGGTAAACTTGTTTTTGAACAAATAAAAGGTAATACTGCAATTGAGAAATTACACAATGCTTGGCAAAGTTTACAAATAAATGTGGACCATTTGATGGATCGTGACATGAATAAAACAGCAGAGTCTGCAAATTGCCAGGGATTGAAACAAGTTATAGAAAAGAAAGAAGGAGTTATTAGAATGCATATGATGGGAAAAAGAGTAAATTTTGCAGCTCGTTCGGTTATTACACCAGATCCTAATTTAAACATAGACGAAATTGGTATTCCTGAAACTTTTGCTTTGAAATTAACATATCCGGTACCTGTTACTTCTTGGAATGCTGCGTGGTTACGAAAACTGATTTTGAATGGTCCTGATGTTCATCCTGGTGCAGTAATGGTTGAACACGAAGACGGAAGTGTACAGAGAATTTCTGGCGATAACGATCAACAACGAAAAGCTATTGCAAAACGTCTTTTAACCAGTGATAAAGCACATAAATTTTTCAAAGGTGTTAAAGTAATACACAGGCATTTACAAAACGGAGATATTTTATTATTAAATCGTCAACCAACTTTACATAAACCCAGTATAATGGCTCACAAAGCACGTATTTTAAAAGGAGAGAAAACATTACGTCTTCATTACGCTAATTGTAAGGCTTATAATGCAGATTTTGACGGTGACGAAATGAATGCACATTTTCCACAAAATGAACTTGCTAGAAGTGAAGGATATAATATAGCCAATGTGTCTAATCAATATCTTGTACCCAAAGATGGTACTCCATTAAGTGGTCTTATTCAGGATCACATGATTTCTGGTGTACGTTTAACGGTAAGAGGAGCATTCTTTTCTCGTATAGATTATATGCAACTAGTTTATGCTGCTTTATCGACGATAAAAGATGATATAATTCTTCTTCCACCTAGTATTATCAAACCGACACCTCTGTGGTCCGGTAAACAGATTGTATCGACCGTTATTATCAATATTATCCCGCCAAATCAAGCACGTATTAATTTAACGGCAAGCGCTAAAATCAATGCGAAAGAATGGCAAGTCGCAAAAGCAAGACGTTGGAGATGCGGTACTGAATTTTCAAATCCTAAAACAATGTCGGAGGCTGAAGTTATCATACGAAATGGAGAATTATTGTGTGGAGTACTGGATAAAACCCATTACGGTGCAACACCATTTGGTCTTATACATTGTGTTTTCGAACTGTACGGTGGTGATTGTTCTACAAAATTATTAAGCGCATTTGGTAAATTATTTCAAGCTGGCTTACAACTGAATGGATTCACACTAGGTATTGAAGATATCCTGCTGTTAAAAAAGGCAGACACGAAACGTAGAGAAATTATATCTAATTGTAGAAACATTGGAGAAGACATTCAAAAATCAATATTGGAATTACCTGATGATACATCCACAGATGTAGTTACCTCCAAAATGGAAGAATCTTATTGGAGTAACCCTAAATTTCGTGCGCAGGTCGATCGAAAATATAAAACCGCTTTAGATGTTTACACTAACGATATAAATAAAACATGTTTACCAGCTGGTCTTCTAAAAAAATTCCCAGATAACAATTTACAATTGATGGTTCAGTCTGGTGCAAAGGGTTCTACTGTAAATACTATGCAAATATCTTGTTTGCTTGGACAAATAGAATTGGAGGGAAAGCGGCCACCGTTAATGATAAGTGGAAAAAGTCTTCCAAGTTTTCCGGCATATGATCCAACGCCAAGAGCTGGTGGTTTCATCGATGGTCGTTTCATGACAGGTATAAAACCTCAAGAATTTTTCTTCCATTGTATGGCTGGTCGTGAAGGTCTTATCGATACTGCTGTAAAAACTAGTAGATCGGGATATTTGCAACGTTGCCTGATTAAACATCTTGAGGGATTAGTTATTAACTACGATACAACAGTACGAGATTCAGATGGTAGTCTAGTACAAATTTATTATGGAGAAGATGGACTTGATGTACCAGGTTCACGGTTCTTGAGGAAAGAACAGATAAACTTTTTAGTGGACAATAAAAACGCGATCATCGATGAAGAAGACGCAAGATACTTGAAAGAAGTTTCAGACACGGATAAAATCTTGAAACTGGTAAAGAGAATTAAGAAGTGGGAAAGTAAACACGGAAGTTCCTTACAAAAGAGAAGAATTAGTCCATTTGCAAAATTCTGTGTAGAAAATACTAATACTATTAAAGCCTCAAAATTTAAGAGATTGGATGAAAACAGTGGAAGAAGTAAAGCTGCACTTTCACTTATGAGGAAATGGATAAGAACCACGGAAGAAGAGAGGAAACCAATTTATAATCAATGTACCGAATGTCCTGATCCAGTGATGTCGAAGTACAGACAAGACGTAGACTTTGGTGTGCTTTCCGAACGATTAGAAAAATTAATAGATGAATACATGGCCAGTACATCTAGAAATGTTGATGTTAGTAGAAAAGATTTAAGGGATATCCTGTCGATGAAAGTGATGAAAATTGTTTGCCCACCCGGTGAACCGGTAGGTTTATTAGCGGCGCAATCAATAGGAGAACCATCCACTCAGATGACCTTGAACACTTTCCACTTTGCTGGTCGTGGAGAAATGAATGTCACGCTAGGTATACCTAGATTGCGTGAAATACTTATGATGGCATCGAAAAATATTAAAACACCTAGCATGGAAATACCGTTTAGGAACGATTTAAAAAATGTAACAAAAGTCTCTAATAGGTTGAAACTAAAATTGACAAAGTGTATTTTGTCAAATGTTTTAGATAACATTAGCGTAAATAGGAAATTGAAACATACTCCAAATAGGCAACTAGTATATACTATAAATATGAATTTTCTTCCATATAAATCGTACAAAGGAGAATTTTGTGTTCAGCCGCATGAAATATTGAAGAAAACGGAATTTGTATTTTTCAAAGAAATGTTTAGGGAAATCAAGAAAGTTGCTAAAGTAGCAGGTGCTTTGCTACATGTTGAAGAGGAAAAGAAATCACCATATGACAACGACGCATTACTGGATCAAGCTGAACCCGATGAAGGAGCAGAATACAGACCTCGAGCAAACTTAGGAGAAATGCACGAGTCTTCAGATGAAGAAGAGGCAGCAGAAGACGCGGATGCAACGTTAACGCGATCAATTTCTCGGCACAATGAAAATCAAGAATATGAAGATCCAGAAGAAGAGGAAATAGATGATGCCAATGAAAAAGATGATGATGTAGAAATGGAAAATGAGAGAACAGAAGGTACAGAGCAGCCAGAAGAAGAAGACGAAGCTGAATATACAAAAACAGAAGTAAGCAGTAACCGTAGAAAGAGAGATGTAAAAGGCATGTACCATAATGTGCTAGACTATGATTATGATGAGGAGAAATATTCATGGTGCAAATTAACATTTTGGGTATGTATCACAAGGGTGCATTAGGAGTATATTTTATAAATGAGCATAAAAATTATAATTTTTATTTTCCAGCTACCTCTTAACATGATAAAATTAGATTTACCAAGAATAATTAGAACTGTGGCAGAAAAAGTTGTTTTATGGGAGGTTCCGTATTTAAAACGAGCATTTACATTCCAGAATAATACTGGAGATACTATCCTTAAAACGGACGGTATAAATATAATAGTAAGTAAATTTATACATTCATACGTAATTTTACATTTTATTGTTAATTCATATCACTTATGTATTTTTTTACAATATAGGAAATGTTCAAATATGATAAATCGCTAGATTTAAATAAATTGTATTCGAACGATATTTATGGTATTTCTCAAACATACGGCATCGAAGCAGCCAATAGAGTTATTATGAAGGAAGTAAAAGACGTGTTCAAAATGTATGGTATCACAGTCGATATTAGGCATTTATCGTTAATCGCGGATTATATGACATTCGATGGTACATTTCAACCTCTTAGTCGTAAAGGAATGGAGGATTCAGCTTCACCATTGCAGCAAATCAGTTTTGAAAGTTCTCTTACGTTTTTGAAAAACGCCACGTTACAAGGTAAAAAGATAAAAAATAAAAATATTTATGAAAACAAAATTTCTTAAGAATTAAATCTTAAACATCTGTACTTTTTATTTACAGGAAAACGAGACAACTTGGTATCTCCTTCCAGCAGATTAATGTTGGGCCAACCTTGCAAAGCTGGTACTGGAATATGTTCAGTGTTGCTAAAAATGCAACCAGACCTAGAGACTTCTTTGTCAGTGGGTGCATAAATAAATGATTATGAAATGTTTATAACAGATTTACGTTGAAAATACGATAATAGTGATATAATTGTACATAAATTTAATACTTTATGAGGAAGTTCGATTTTGATCTCCTTTTTCATCGACTATTTAGATAAAATAAAAGTAATCACAGTGTGCATATATATTTTTATAAGCTGATTATATTTTATTTTGCAACAAAACGTTTATAATAAAACTGACAATGCATTATCAAAAAATTCTGTATCTCCTTATATTTACTTTACAGATGAAACATAACTTCATTTTTAATGATTATATGGCTTTTGCTAGTTACTCTTACTGATTAATAGTAATCAATAGACATTTCTGCTTAACAAAACTTTATTAATAAAATTGATTATATTCACTTGTATTTTAGAACTGTGTTTTTAACTCTATCGTAGTTAGCGCCTGCAAATGTTTCGACCTAAAACAGATTTAAGACATTAGTACTTAATCATGATTTTCTTGTAGCATAAAATAGTTATTCATTTAAAGAAACACATACCACTTTGCCACTCTTGATGAAAACAAAGGTAGGCATACTAGTGATTTCATATTCATTAGCAAGATCTTCACACTGATCAACATTAACTTTGAAGAAGAGAACACCGGTCATTTCCTGTTAAACAAAAACATGCTGTGTAAAAGGTATAATAGAAATTTAATAGAAATTTTTCTAAACAAAATGACTGACCTTTTCTAATTCTTCTATTTTAGGTGCAATCATTTTGCAAGGACCACACCATGTTGCGAAGAAGTCGATCACGACTAAACTGTCGCCTGCCTTCTCCAACTTGCTCTTCAAATCTGCCTATAAAAGTAATTTATACATTGTTAAAAAAATAATTCATTTTGAGAAAAGTAATCAGTCGGAAATTTTTTGTTATGCTACTTCCGCTAATAGTGCGATTCTTGTTTTAAAGTATTCTTAGTTAATACAGATTCAATCAAAAATAATTTTAAAAACAATTGCAATAAAAATGAAGGGGTGGTACCGCGGATTTTAATAACTTTGAAATATATTATCAAGGTCAACATCCTAACTTTGCGCAAAAAATTCAATTAAATCTACGTTAAGAATATAGATGTTGTTTGTGTGTTATTGAGATACAAATATTATTTTTAATTCCCCCTGGCATACTACATTTCAACATATGTCCCGCCGTTATCGTTTAATTATTTTTTTGCGAATATCTTCCCGATATATGATATCAATGTTTTATCGAAAATAATTAATTTTATTTATTAAAAATAGTACGAAACTTTCGATTTAATTCAGATGTTTCAGAATCAATATTGTGTCGATAAAATCTGCACGAATGGTAATTCTAGTTAAATTGCATGCTCGTGTATAATAAATTATTTCAATTCCACGAACTATACATATACGTTTATAGTTCTTGTCACGACAACATGTACATTCCAGTGCATAGGTTTCCTTTGGCTATAAAAGTGGAGAACTTTCCACAACTTGTCTTCAATTTTGAAGGGATCAAATACGTAACATTAAAATTCCTCAATTTTCTTTACATTTTTATATATTTGAAAGTTTGTCAATCAAAATATAATAAATGATGGAGTCATTTTCATTGCATTGATTTATAGATATACTTACTACGTTTGCAACTACATTTATTTTTGTACATTTTGGCTAAATCCAAAAGTTGACTGACCGCCAGTTAGTGTCCGTCTACAGTACATGTGTATCATATTTTGCGGACGTGTACAGAATAGAGAAAAAATAACGAGGACAGTGGAAAAAACGATGATGTGGAGGAAAATACCAAATAAAAGATTACCGCATATTCATGTTTAGTGTCATAACTATCGTATTAGCGCATGCGTGTCATCCTTGATTACAAAATATATTAGAACCAATCAGAGCTAACATGCACAGAAGGAAAACTCGTCCGCCGATAAGTATGTACACTCGAGAGCAAATTTGACTTCCTTTGCGGCTTCTTAAATTGAAGTCGAGGGAGCCACTATCCACGTGTGACTTTACGCGATACAAATTAGTTGCTTCCTAACCAAGTTTCACATCGAGACCATCATTACTTTTACCCATTATAAAATGAATCAGTTTGCCGTTAAAGGTAAACATTCGTTCAGAAAAATTTTGTTATTTATTCGGAGATGCCTTCTGTGAATCAAATCTGTCAATGATCCGGTGTTACAACGAGTGGTGGGGACCGCTTCCCCTTGGCCGCCATTTCCTCCAGGAAAGCCAGATTTTGCTTTAGAGTGTACAATCTCTCGTGACGGGGACTATAGTAATTGAAATTATTTATGGTTGACGTAATGCTACACGAACACCATGCTTGGAAATGTTAATTGCATATTCTGCGATGTTTCAATCGGGTAAAATAATGTCAGTATAAGGGATTCACCGAACTGTTTATGACCGCAATTACACATGTTTCGAGGAAACTCTTTTCATGAAGAATTTTTCATAGTTAAGTCGAACAAACTGGAATCAATAATTTCAAGGTCAACTAGTTTCACGGAAAGTAGGATAATGATCGAATAAACTGCGCTGCAAACGAAATTAAATGCATTCTTCTTTTAATTAGTGTGATTACTCAACGTACAAGAATTTTATACGCAATTAAACATATTTCACACGTGGAGAAAAAATATGAAAATTAGTAGATATTTTTTAGTACTCACAGAATTCTCAACCTCGACGATCATTTTTATTTCTTACAAGAAATACGTTTGGAAATGAAGCACAAGTAGCGCACAACTGCTCGTTTCGGTACTTCGTTAGCGACTGAGCGACTGTGGTCAGAAATTCTGACTCAGATCCTCGGTAGTTCCGTTCTTTTCTCTCCTTCTCTTTCGTTCTTTCAGGCTAACTCTTTTTCACTTCAGGATTCGCTTTCTCCTTCCTATGTTTGTGTTCTTAGGGTGGTGTCACGGTTAAACACGAAGTGTGGCGAAGCAAAGCGAAGTGCGTGCCGACCATATTTTACTCGTGGTTCGACGAAAGAGCTCCGAAGATCCGCGAACATCTCCGAACGAAGTAAATTACGTTGTATGAGTACAATATACCTGTATGTAACTTCCTAGTAACTTATGTCGTAACAAGGAAGTGGATTCGATTACCAAGGAAATTCTATAAATTCGACAAATACATCCATGGATTTGAAACCGCATTATTATATTATATAATAAACTACTATTGTTATTTTATACTTGTACAAAACGTTATTTAATATTCCTTCTGTTGACTTTAATTGCGACAATTCTGTCCACCCAAGTCTCGTCTTTATCAATGATAAGATATTACGCGGACTTTGTGTTCTGACAGTTTGTGTTTCAAAATAATATAATACATTATTACGGTTTTATATCTTGCGCTCAATATCTCGTTTTATTTAATAAAAGTTATGAAATATATTTGAAAGTTTCCAATGCAGATGAATAATATTTGTATTTTGATTTTCATTATTTATGAAATGTTGGCGGAAGGAACAAACTTTATAAACATTGGCTTACAAAATATGTAATTGTATCAAGAACTTCCATCGGTATATAACTTTAGTTCTGAAACAATATGGGCCAAAGCTATCGATCATCGCAAGATCGATATGGCAAGAACAATTTATATTAAAAATAGGTGATATTTAAATTGGCTACCAACTTACTAAAAAAATTTGTAGATCAACAAGGTAGTAGAAGTTAATTTTATTTAAATTTGCAACTTCTATTTTTACAGCTGTTTCTTATAATTAGGAAGAATGTCGAATGAAATAAGTGATGACAAGAAATTTATTTAAGGTGTTGATTCATATATATTTGTAATAATATACTGTCATCGCGTAATCCTTTTTACCGTAACATGACGTCAGATGAATTGCAAACTCATTTCCAATATCGATATCATTCTGCGTGTTAATTTATAACAATATTAGGTCTCATCGATGTTACCTGTACATTCAAATTTTTATACGGCACAAATAATTACTTTAGATCGCGCGGAACGCTCGTGACGTAATGCATAAATGACTATGCAGAAACCGATTGATTCATATATAGGGTGAGGCAATAACTGTGCCAACGTTGAATGTACCTTTCGTTTGTAATAATGTAAAGAAATATTGTGTATAAGATATTCAATTTATTATTATTATTCAACACTTTATGGCTAAAGTGTTTGTTATTGACCGCTCGATAAGTGGTCGATTCTTGGAAAAATTGTGTCCCAGTTTTTCTTTTCCTCGACATTTATTAATCTTTAATAACGTACGTTGGAAAACGGTCAGTGTATTGTTTTAAATTTTGCATATTTTATTCAGTATTTTCTCAGCAAAAAATGTCAAGCAGTATTTTAATATTTAACAATAATTTAATATTTATTTGATTTATTTACATACTTAATGATGTCAAAATGATATCACGTGTCAGCTACATCAGCCACAGTTTGTACGTATTGATTAAACATCTTCATGATACAATACTATAGTAATCTTATCTGATATCGAATGAAAAACGTAAAAGTTTTACTTTTGTCATGTACAATACCATTATGCAATAGGCTTTTATAATCGCAATATCCTATAAGTATCAGAGATACAGATAAGTTAAGTACGTATTAATCTTAATGTAGGTTTAAAGAAACTAAAATATTTCTAATTGGTAGAGAAGGATAAAAGCAATTTCTACATTATTTATTGTCGGTAATCGAACATTTAAATAATAATTACTTTTGGAATAATTAATTTTTTCCAACATTACAAATATTAATTGCGGTTAATAAAACATGTCATAGATTATTAGTTTACAAGTTTATATAGTTATAAATTTAGACAAAATATTGCTAAATAATAATTAATGAAGAGGGAACTATTAATAGTATTTTAATTCTTTGTATGAATACTGAGGGAATACAAAAATTTGAACTTCATGTGAATTGAATCTCATGTGAACATATAAACAATTGTAGAGATAATTAAATGTGAATTTCATAATCAATTTTGTATCATTCCAAGATTTTCCTTAACCCGTGTAGAAAGTGATAGAGGATATACCATGTCTATTGACACTATTACATTTTTAATTTCCATGAAAATGGAAATCGATAAGATATGTACTTGTACCCTACATATATTTTCCTCGTTGAAGCAGCATAAAATAATTGCAGAAACTACACGAAGCATTTGCACGACGTACAGGTAATAATAATATTATTACTAATAATATAAATTATATAAGGCTTGAGTAATGCTGAAGTAAATATCATTAATTTATCGATTTACTCTAACATTTCTTTTATTTTAAAATTAAAAAAGAAAGTTTATATGAAGCAGTGGGGTCTGCTATTTTTATTTTAAATTTTTCGAAATTGGAGCAAGTGGCGCCATCTCTCCGGCAAACAGGATGAACTACGTACTTTTGAAACTGTAGTTTCAGTAGTTCCCATTTTCTACCAATAGATGGCAGGAAAATAGAAATCTCAAACTAAGAATGGTTAAAAATTAGTAATAATTCGATAAAGTAAAACATTTTTGCACTTCGACGCATTTCATTTTATATTGCAGTCAATTGGATTAATAAAATCAACTGTATTTATTAAATTGAACCAAGGAGATATACGTGGCGCCAGTTTATGGACTAAAAAATTGGCGTCCATCTAGCGGCGAAACGGGTGAATTAAACCTAAAAAATGAGGGTCCGTACACGCATATATGGAAAATAAAAAAATGAATATTTCGGCACTTTGACGACGTAGTATGGTTCCTGAGGCATTTAGAAACAAATTTCTATTAGGGTTTGATGCGTTTTGATGCCTAATAAAGCCAGAAAATCAATTTTTGTCGAATTCGGTCCAAAACGGTACAGGTGGCGCCATCTAGCGGCAAGCGGCGGAACTATGAAAAACTAAAATTTCGATTTTCTCCGAAATTAGGCAATTTTACGTATTTCTGAGGGTCAGAAATTGTTCTGTGACCTCCCTAGAACCCATATATTGCCACAAGAACCTTCTCAGAGCGCTAGAAAAGAAAATAAAAAAATAGGTCAAAACATGGACTAAAAAATTGGCGTCCATCTAGCGGTGGAAATTGGAACTACAAAAATATAAAAATGCGATTTTCTCGAAAATTAGCGAACTTTGAGTACTTCTGAGGCTCAGAAAGTGTCATGTGATCGCATTAGAAGCAAAATAACGCAATAAAAGTTTCCCGAAAGCTTTAATAAAGAAAATGAAAAATATGTGATTTCATGGAGAAAATTTGTGATGCCATCTAGCGGCGAAACTGCGAACTAAACTGAAAACCGTATGTCCGCACACGTGTTAAGGAAAAATATAAAAAGTAATGTTTCGCAACTTTGACAGCGTAATATGCTTCTTTAGACATTTTAAAGCAATTTTTGTTGAATAAGTTATTCATTTTTTTGCCTATTAAGCCCAGAAAATCAATTTTTATTTGACCCCTTAACGCCTGTTCGGGCATACGTTTTTTCAGTTTACTTCTCTGTTTCGCCGCTAGATGGCGCCACAAATTTTCTCCATAAAATGACATATTTTTCATTTTCTTTATTAAAGCTTTCAGGAAACTTTTATTGCTTTATTTTGGTTCTAATGCGATCACATAGCACTTTCTGAGCCTCAGAAGTACTCAAAGTTCGCTAATTTTCGAGAAAATCGCTTTTTTATATTTCTGTAGTTCCAACTTTCACCGCTAGATGGACGCCAATTTTTTAGTCCATGAAATGGGCTATTTTTCTATTTTCTTTAATAATGGCCCTAGCAGGCTATAATTATATTCGTTCGATTCCTTAGGCGACAAGGAAAAATTCGTATATCTCAGCATTTTGAAAAAGTCTCTAGTTCTCGAGAAAATCGAAATTTTCTATTTTTGTAGTTCCAACTTTCACCGCTAGATGGACGGCAATTTTTTGGTCCATGAAATGGGCTATCTTTCTAATTTCTTTAATAAGGGTCCTAGAGGGCTATGAAAGTACTCATTCGATTCCGTAGGCGATAAGGAACGATTTGTATATCTCAGAATTGCGGGAAAGTGCCTAGTTTTCGAGAAAATCGAGATTTTATTTTTTCGTAGTTCCACCGCTCGCCGCTAGATGGCGCCACCTGTACCGTTTTGGACCGAATTCGACAAAAATTGATTTTCTGGCTTTATTCGGCATTAAAACGCATCAAACCCTAATAGAAATTTGTTTCTAAATGCCTCAGGAACCATACTACGTCGTCAAAGTGCCGAAATATTGCACTTTGCATGCGCAGTAGAATTGACATAGGCGGCTCATGTACGTATCGCAATGCTGACACAAAATAATTAATTACTCATTACCCGAACATTATTTATGAACTTTTATGATCGAATCATGTAAATAATACATTGCTGACCATTCTTTAATCACAAAAGTTCATAGACACTGTTCAGAAAGTGAGTAATTAACGATTTTGTATACTGATTATCGTATATATTCCTCCTGCGCGCCGCCCGTGCATGCCACTGAGGAATAATTACCGAAAAACCATATCCCCGTAGACTTTAATGCAAAATTGAATTTGCTCGCGCTTATGTACTTGACTTTTCAACTTTTTTGTCCTCGTTTTTCTCTTGCACCACTCAACCAATTCAACTGGATGACACTGTTGACTATTTTTGCTTTAGTGTGAAATTTACTCGCTCGCTCAACATTGTTAGGTTAGGCACGGAGCGCCTCCATCAAACAGACCTAGTTAGTTATAGTGTAATTTAAAATTTTTAACTGTTAATAAACTGTTAATAAATGCAGAAGATATATTAATGATATTTCGAATGTATTCGAGAACGGCAACCGCAGCGCCATCTAGCGGCAGAACATGGGAACTAACGGAGCCGCTTTTTCAAAAGCTTGTAGTTCACTCCTTTCGCCGGAGAGATGGCGCCACACGTAATATTAAAAATCAGATTTAATAATTGTTGTTATTTACGGGTCAATAGAGGATAATATACTTCAAATTACTTCCAGAAGCAATACTAGTTTAGAATAATTGGAAGTTCTTAACTACTCAATACAAGCAGTATTCGAAATTTGGAAAAATTTAGTTAGATTCGGAACGTGACGGTATTTTGAAGTTTCGTTCAGGTTTCTGATAATGTATAAAACACTTCTTGAGACTAAAGAGAATTGGATAGTTTACTTTAAACATAACGAAAGGGATATGATACACAAATCGTTGTAAATGGTTTGCTTCTCGAATTCAGATGCTGTCGGTAATATCGGTGTAAGTAAGGTAACATGTCTGCAGGGGCCGCGATGAAAAATTGTCAGTTTTCCAGATTCGAGAACTTGATATATACAACTATCTACCCGTTCAATTTTCTTAATTACTACACTCCATATTCCTAAATACTCAAAGTTCTAACTTCTCAAGTTTCCTAAATTTTCTAATGCTTAAATTTCTAATTGTCACTGCACTAAATTTTCAAGTTCCTCATGTTTTAAGTTTCCAACTGTTTAAAGTCTCAAATCTTTACTGTCTCAAACATTCGAAGAAATTTTCAAAACTCTCAGTATTCGAAAGGTACGTTCACAATAAAGTTCCAAATCTCCCAGTATTCGAAAAGAAGCTCTGTTCCGACATATCATTCTACCCTCAGCATCCCCAACCTATTACGTTATTCGAGCTTTCACCCATAAGATATTTATATCTTATCACGCGGTATCGCGCGCATCTCATTACCTCTAAACGCTCGATCACGCAATAAACCTAAACGACCCGTTACACAGTGCTCAGCTTTTCTTGATTCCGTCATTCGATCGATACTATTGCTTTTATCGCAATCCAATCACCTCTCCGATCGTTGTTATTAACAACAATAGAAACAGCAGAAATATCGAGGTTATTGAGCTTCTAATCGTCGCAATTGGATACGACGAATCGCGAGTACAACGACGAACGCGCAGGCTCGTGGAGGGCGCGAACGTCTCGGCCAGAGACGAGACACAGTGAGACGAAACGAAACGGAAGAGCGTTGCTAAATATAATACGTGAAGGCACGCGATTCTCTTACGGTTGGGGACCGCAGAATGGTCATGAACATCCGAAAGTACAAACATCGTAGTCGGTGGTGAACTTCTGTTTTGTTATATCAGTGATACGTTTCCGCTCGGAGAAGTTCGGACGTGCCTGGAATAAGGTGGTGAACGAAACGAGCCGGAGAAAAAATTCTTAGTTCGATTGTGCGATTTTTGCGCGAGTGATTTTACATGTATTTTAGGTATCCTACCGATGTCGTCTCTGTCACGTGGTAACCGGCTGAATTACAGGTAAGCTGCAGTTCCAGCTAATCGGTTAATGGGAGGTGATGTAATATTTGTCGTGTCGAGAGGTGAATCATCTTTATGTGATCCATGGTGGTCGAAAACGACACTGATTATGTACAGAATGATTATATACAGAACTGTTCGTAAAATGACTGAATTATAGAAATTATAGAAATGATTGAAATACTTGTGACAGTTTTATAAATTGACGATGAAAGATTTTCAATAACTTGCATATTCAAGTGTCACATTAAATACTTGTCATATTAAAGAAATAGACTAATAATAATCCTGCTGATTTTTTAAAATATACATGTTTATGTCTATCCAGCACTAGACCTTCTTTCCAGGAGGCAATATAATTACCTATAATTATATGTTAATACAAAGTGTATTTTAAGATTCACTTTATCTTAAATCGTAAAATAATGACTAATATAACAGTTTTTCCTTGCTTGTGCCTATATTTGTTTAGTAATTTATGTGTCTGTTACAAGCCAAATTAGTGTGATCGGTCGTGTGACTGTTTCCTTTTATTCTTAGACCCTCGTGCACCAAACATATTGACGTATGTACAATTTATATTGCGCGGTTAATTACATTTACTTTCACGAATTACGATCGATAATATTATAATTTTGCTAATATTATTATTATTATTATTAGCAAAATTATTTGTTACTGATATTCTAAAATGTTTCTATCCGGTTAATTATATGCTTGACTTATACTTTGTTATCTTCCTAGCCCTGTAAACGTATCTACATTGTACACTATAACTAAAAAGTTTGGGTACCATATTGCATGTGTTTGCCATACTTTGACTAAGAAATTCTTTCAATTTGAACTTTTTCATTTAGATAAACTTTTAAGCAATTTTCTTGTTAAGAAGAAATAGAAATTTACTTGTACTGAGTTAATTGAAACTTAAAATTAAGTTAAAATTACACGAAAATCGTTGCAAATTCAGAAAAACACCTCGTGATAAGCCATATACTGTTTTGCTTTACAACCTCATTTCAACACACGGTACACCTTCGTTTTTTCGTTGAAATGCATTTACAAAATTCATCCAAGTATATGGACACGAAAGAGATTTCCATTAATTAGCCACGTGTTGTATGAACAATTATATCGAGTTATGCACTATATCGTTTAGAGTTCGATTTCCGCGCGGTTAGTCACGTATCAAATCCCAATATATCGCATCACTTTCTAGTCCTCGGGACTTTAGTACATTAATATTGAAACTTTTGTTTTCTAAAACGAAAATAAAAAATTGTGAAATTAAGTCTACCATTACTCCCAGAGTAATTACACCGTTTTTGACGTTCGCGATAAACAAGCCTCATTTACAGTTAGACAGTGCTGCTCGCTGCTTTTCAAACGACATTCGAGGATCGTTTGGACAGCCCTTTTCGGTTTAATGGAGTAGGGGAGAAAATTGTTCGTCCAAAGCGTCTTTTATAGAATTCCTCGATCAATAGCCGCGCTCTGTGCCAGTCCGTACAGTTCGTAAATACGACAACCATGTTCAGATTGTGTTTCAACGTGTTCGAGCGTATTATGTGACATAACTACGTAAGAACGTCGCGCCCGGCATGGTATATCGAATTTCATCGTGAAATGTACGATTGCAATTTCACCCATTAATTTGCTGTCGCGCGAAACTCGACCGAATATAAGAATGCCACGTGATGGTTTCATTGCTTTCAACGAACTTATATAATTTGCCACAACCACGTCCGAGCACGTATTCGATAATGAAAAATTGCAGCGCTGAGAAACTTGTGTTTGGTTAAAAAAATATTCGGAATAGAGGAATTCAGAATTTTCGTAGAGGACAACTTTTGGAGAGGTAAAGTTCTTGATTTATTTTTGTATCGTTTCAAAAATAAAAGTTTTCCTCGCTCATTTTCTTTTTTATCTTTATTCATCTTCTTTATATTTATCACGTTTCCTTTCACGTTAACTTGAGTATGATCGATTGCTGTTGTTTTTAACTTCTATATCGACCAGGAAATTCATTCAGAAAATGAAGTTTCTCGAATGAAGTCCTCCTTCCTTGCAACATTTCACTGCAATGTTTTTAAATATATATTCTTTTGTAACATCGTCAACAACTTTCAAAGCATGATTTATATCGCTACGTGAAAATTATCGCCCCATTATACTAATTGTTTTAAAATGTAACTGTTTAACTTTGTATGCAAATTTGACAATTTTTTAAATTTGTTCGCGCCTCACCTATCTCGAAACTCACGTTAAGAGATCCACGAGATTATGGATTAGAAAATGGAACTTATGCTGTTACAAAATTGGCATCTGGAGAAATAAATCAATTAATTTTCTATGTTGAACAGAGATGAATATTCAGAAGCCCGAGGGACTGTTATCAGTAGTTCTACCTACTGAACTCGCGTCTTCGCCCAGTTCACGGCAGCTCATTATAAATCAGGACCAACAGGTGTGTTCGACGTGAACAATATACCTTTTGTCTTCCACCTTTTCCGTTCCTTTGTTCTGTCGCATGCTATATACGATTAACGTGCTTCGTTAATTCAAGATTATTATCCTCTAATTGTTTGGGTCCTTACAACACTTAACAGCTTTCATTAAAATAAATGACATTTATGTAACAGAACCAATATAACCTTTTCATTTAAAAAGTCATTGATGACAGTAAAAAACGATCAACTGTTATTATCATTACTTATTTATTTGAAGTTTGAATAAGTATAAAATAAAATGTTCGTAAATAATTCTTTGTGGGGTGAAATTTTATTAAGACACTTATTCATTACCTAAAATTTGTTTGAAGTTTGAATAAGTATAAAAGCAAATGTTTGCAAATAATTCTTTGTGGGGTGAAATTTTATTAAGACACTTATTCATTACCTAAAATTTGTTTGAAGTTTGAATAAGTATAAAAGCAAATGTTTGCAAATAATTCTTTGTGGGGTGAAATTTTATTAAGACACTTATTCATTACCTAAAATTTGTTTGAAGTTTGAATAAGTATAAAAGCAAATGTTTGCAAATAATTCTTTGTGGGGTGAAATTTTATTAAAATACTTATTTTTTACTTAAAATTTGTTTGAAGTTTGAATAAGTATAAAAGCAAATGTTTGCAAATAATTCTTTGTGGGGTGAAATTTTATTAAGACACTTATTTTTTACTTAAAATTTGTTTGAAGTTTGAATAAGTACAAAAACAAAATGTTTGCAAATAATTCTTTGTGGGGTGAAATTTTTTTTCAAGACACTCATTCATTACTTAAAACTTGAAGTTACACAAAATTAATATTGTACAAAAATGTTTCACTTGCAATGTAATTTTATACAGGATGAAGAAGCGTCGGATTGCCCATTGTTGACCCCTAGCCCTCCTGGCGCTCAAACGAGCAGTGCCCTGGAATCTGGCGCGATTTTCGTTTCTCTGGAAGGAAATCCCGTGGAATCGATTCCACCGCCAACGCTCGACAACATTAATAAAGAGGATGGACTCAACGAATTCATGAATATAGTGAACAGCTCGAGCAAAGTGCTGAACGATGGTACGTTTTCTTCAATGGACGTTACGTTCACACTCACATGTTTCATAGAATGAATCGCTTTTTACTTTCTTTTATTGCATACAAATTTTCATGTATTTATCGAGGAAATAAATGGTCTTTTAATAAAATTTTATAGATGCAAAGTTTCAAAAAGAAATTTTATAGATGCAAATTTTCGAAAAGAAATTTTATAGATACACAAAATGTTTTAAAAAGAATTTTTATAGATACATATGTTCCAAAAAGGAACTTTACGATGTTTCAACAGAAATGGAAATTTGATATCTTTTATATTTTATTTTATTTTTGTAAGAAGGTCCAAATGATCCAACAACCACCTTGCAAGGATTGAGTCAGTATTTTTATCCACACTCAACACGAACAAAATTCGAAGCCATTTTATGGAGCAACGAATCGCGTCCACAAGTCGGTTGTAAAAGAACCTTACGTAATCACACTGCGTCGATATGCACAATGCTCTCAGTCTGACAGTAAAGTACTTTAATAGGATTCAATTTCAATTGTGGCGACGAATTAATCTTAACAAAGACCGGCCTCTCGACGCGTGCTCGACACTGTCGTTAATACAGTTCAATTCAAAGAATGTCGAAACTTAACGAACTGTAACCAGTTTGACCCTTTGTCGAACACCTTTGTTCAGATTTAACAAAGGGATCTTTGGGAAGAGTTAATAGTACTCTGGGGAAAAATTTCACAAGTTTGAAAATTATGGAGATACTTTATTTGATTGATACTGTGATAAGAAAATTATGGGGGTGTAGCAGAAAAATAATTGTCTGAAAGTTAGGAAAGTTAGGTTAGGAAAAGATGATGGAGGCAGATGATGGAGGCTACTTAGGATAATTATAGTAAAACTGAAATATGAAGGCAAATATTTATTGTAATCGCTGTTTATAGACTTAAATTACTGAAGTAGTGTCTGGATGACAAGATAAATAATTTGGTATTCGTTGTTAGAATAAAATTAGCAACTGAAGTGCGTTTGACTATTAGTGTCCTTATTGACTACTATGGTAATGGCGGTTACGTTACATTTAGAGTCTAAAAGTTCAGCACATTGATTCATCTATTATGCTTAAACCCACTATTAATTGTCTCGACGATAGAAGAAAATAAAATTTTATTAGACAAAATTGAAAGAGGTCGAATGGTGTCCTCCTAGTGTCATTTTCTTAGTCCTAAAGACCTAGTGAGCTAAAATCTCCAAATAAAAATCCGATATGAATCTTTAAGAATAATTTTTGGGTCTCGCTCGACCCTGCGTTAGCTTTGTACAACGCTATCCAAGAGTTAATTTTGCCAATGTGATTGTACTCGGATAAATCACGAGACCAGTATATATAACGTCGATTGTTGTTGTTTCACCGCTTCATAACAATTGCGAAACATGACTGACTTTTAGTTTTGACAGTCAATAGCACCTCGTGATAAAAGAACGTTAATTATTGTAGAGCCAAGTTCCCGTGATCCAATGGTGGAGTCGACGAGCAGTGGCAGCAGCAGCGACACAAACGGACCTGTTTGTGCACAGTTGTTGACGCAGTTGAACACGGCCTATCAACATCTTGCTCCCGATGCTCAAGCACTGGTAAGCATTTGACAGAAATTGGCACCTGTGGCTAGACAGTGCACCACAATCGAACGTATACTTGGTAGGACGAGTACAGTGAAAAACAATGATGAAGACTATAGACGTAGATGATGTGATGGTAATACTGATGGTGGATGCTAGTAGTGGAGAAACCAGTGTAAAGTGATACCCTTTTATGGATGTTTGCTTTTTCATTAATAAACGTTTATAATATTTTTTATCTTTGGGTGATTATAATAACAATTATAAAGCTGGTCAAATTTTATTATATTATTTAATTGATGCACAGAGGGGTAGTAGCGAAAGATACTGAAAGTTTTGAGAATTTTGTCACAGTGAAAATGGAGAGGTATGTCTTGTATTGTGAGGCAGATTGTAAGATGCTATGAGTCTTTAAAAAAAAGAAAAAGTAGTTTAAAAAAGAAACTACTTGATTATTTTGCAATTGTGGAGTTAGTCTCCAGTCATATTGTAAAACATTCATTACTTTGTATACAAATGTAAAAATGTTCCTCAAAACTTTCAAAGTGATTTACGTGTCACATCTACTATTATTTCGCTTCTTATCGTTGTACATACTTCAAATTGAATTTGCACTATTGAGGTAGTGATTCATTGGTAACACACGTGACGAGTTATGTTAATTATAATTTTATGTTTACTAAACCGGTATGAGTGGTCGAAGCTTGTACTCGTTTCATTAAGTATACTTCTGGTTGTAATGAATTATTAAATTATTTTCTTCTCGATGAAGTTTGATAATTTTGATACAGTTAAAAACTGGTTTACTTATGTCTTATGTCATTCTTTCTGTCGAAAAATATTTTCGTTGTATAAACGGGTTTACTTGACGGTTTAGTGTCGTATTCGATTTAAGAAAGAATGAACGTGATGAAACATGATGTCGAGCCAGTGAGGGATTAATTATATTACTATGATATATAGATGTACATACATGTATTATATGTTTGTTACTACAAAGCTTTCTGCACATTTATGAATAACATTGTGTGGTAAAATGCTAACAGTTTGTAGTAATTCATGTGTCAGATGATATTAATTATTGCTGTGATTTATATGTAACAGACGAACTATAAATATTAATTTGTATAAGATACTCAGTTTGTTTTCGTTTATTCACTAATACACGTTTTGTTTTGGCCACGGCCGATCACCTATTCTACTTTTGGTGTAAGTGTGTCAAGTTCAATTGCATCTACGCTTTTATTTTTGATACAAGTCATCGTCGCTTCGGTCGCATATATCAAATCGTTCCAACTCTTTATTATGTGCTGGTGTACACTTTTGTTAATTCATTAATTGGAAAATTGCAATTGTTAGATACCAAATTCTCAAATTTCCAAATTCCTACATTTCCAAATTTTAAAATTCTCAAATTCTCATATTTCCAAATTTCCAAATTTCCAAATTTCTAAATTCCCAAATTCCCAAATTTCCAAATTTCCAAATTTCCAAATTTCCAAATTCCCAAATTTTCAAATTCTCAAATTTTCCAATTTCCTAAGCTCCCAGTTCCTCAACTCCCCAACTCCTCAACTTTCCAATTCTCCAATTTCCCAGTTCCAAAATTCCCCAATTCCAAAATTTCCCAATTCCAAAAATTCCCAATTCCAAAAATTCCCAATTCCAAAATTTCCCAATTCCAAAAATTCCCAATTCCAAAATTTCCCAATTCTAAAATTCTCCAATTCCAAAATTTCCCAATTTCCCAATTTCCCAATTTCCCAATTCCCCAATTCCACAATTCCACAATTCCCCAATTCCCTTAT
The DNA here is from genome assembly GCF_050947335.1 of Megachile rotundata. Taxonomy (NCBI): domain Eukaryota; kingdom Metazoa; phylum Arthropoda; class Insecta; order Hymenoptera; family Megachilidae; genus Megachile; species Megachile rotundata. The sequence continues at coordinate 8,570,436 of NC_134987.1, read as the reverse complement.
TCCCCAATTCCTCATTCCCCAATTCCTCATTCCCCAATTCCCCATTTCCCTATTCCACAATCCCCCAATTCCCCTATTCCCCTATTCCCCTATTCCCCAAATCCCAAATCCCAAATTCCCCAAATCCCAAATTCCCCAAATCCCAAATTCCCCAAATCCCAAATTCCCCAAATCCCAAATTCCCCAAATCCCAAATTCCCCAAATCCCAAATTCCCCAAATCCCAAATCCCCAATTTCCAAATTTCCAATTCCCAAATCCCCAAATTTCCAAATCTCCAGTTCCCAAATCCCCAATTCCCAATTCCCCAATTCCCCAATTCCCAAATCCCCAATTCCCAAATCCCAAATCCTAAATTCCCAAATCCCCAATTCTCAATTCCCCAAATTTCCAAATCCCCAATTCCCAAATCCCAAATCCCAAATCCCAAATTCCCAAATCCCCAACTCCCAATTCCCCAATTCCCAAATCCCCAATTCCCAAATCCCCAAATTCCTCAATTTCTAATTTAAAAAATTCTAAACTTCCAACTTTCTCTATGACCTACAGTAGTGAAAGACGCCCAGAGTTGGCAATATAACGAAAGTCTACTGTATTTCACTCCTCCAGACATGACTCTCAAAGTAAATTAAATTAAACCTTCACATAATTATTCTTTCTACCTTCCAACTTTTTTCCATCTCAGTAATTGTTTCTTTTTGCCAACATGTAATGTTATTCATACGTTATAATGGTCTTTCATTTATCCTGCGTCGACTGCGTCGAGCATGTATTTCTCAGAAAATATTCCTGTCCGTGTACTTAGGAACGAAAAATAGAAAGTTAAATATTAACTATACTTCTGTTACGTAATTTCTGCTTGCAACACGTGAAATATGAATATCGCAGAAGTTCTTCACGGTGTTAATCGCTTCATTTAAACGAACAATTTATTGTTGCTGCAAATAATGATTCAGCGAAATGTAGTTTAGATTTAAACCGAATATCTTTATGTATTTCGCTGTCGTCTGTTCTTTGATTAATAACCTGTAGTTCCATTTTGAAAAGCAGTTTGCGAACGCTTTAATCAGCATATTTTCATCTGCTTGGCACAAACGAGGAATATCTTGCCAAACATTGCGTGCCGTTTTTGCAATACATCCGATCGGTCATATCTTTCAACTATTAAATTAGTCAAACTATTATCTTCGTTAATTTAACGGCAGGGTAAATTTATTGGTTGTCGGTATTGTCTTCCTTCTTCGGTATTTTAACTAATCTGAATTCGTACACTGATTGCCACATCAAAGATACACAGCATGAGATACTCAATAGACTTTCAATATTAGTAGACTCCCGATATATTACCGCTAAAAGAGTTTCAGCAGTAGCAAGTTTTTAGAATGGTCACTATATTGTTTCAGACATAATATATTTTGATACAGTTTTATTCTCTGTGGTCTGCAAACAGGGACCATTATTTGAGACTCCTAAACTCGGCAATATAACGAGAACCTACTGTATTTGCAATTTTTCTTTCTTTCTAATATCCTGTGGTTATTTGGCTGAAGTAGAGGTTTCACAAGAAATACTGTATTGATCGACTTTTTTAACAAGTTTCTCTTCCTCGAACGTGCTTGCATCTTTTCACGTTCGCCGGTTCTCGATTTCATCACGATTTAGACACGGTCAACTGTATATCACGTCTGCAATAAGGCCTCACGTGCAACTTCTGGCATGCATATCTTCCACGTTTTGTGTTATAAGCATCACACGTGTAAACAGTAGCTAAATTCCTTCCTAACAGGTTTATTTTCGGATTATCAAAGGATTGACGCCTCGGAAATGATCCGTAACAGGATCAAATAGGTACATCAAATTTTGGTCCTCTAAATGTTTTATTTTTACATAATGTACTGGGTGATCAGTATCGCCGTCATTCTTGAAATATTTTGATTGTTCAACAAAAGAAATATTACATACAATTAACTAGTATTTTTATTTTAATAAAACATCATCTATTACATATCACAACACAAGTTCCAAAGTTGAACGATCAAACTGTTCCACAAATAAAAGCAAGAAATGAGGATGTGGACAAAACGATTCGTAAGATTCTAACACGAGACACATATATATTAACATGCAAAAGTTTCATTCAAGCGCTCAACAATGCTTGCCACTTGGTGCCATCTTAAGACGAACTCAACGACACGTTCTTTTGTTCACTAATTCGCCAAGAAAATCTCATTGAATAAGAAACTACAGTTCATCTAATACAAGGATTCATACATTATGGTGGTGGTGTGTTTCCCCGGGACAAAAATGGGCTGATATTACGTCAGCGTTGTATATACCTGTTCGTGTTGCAGAGAACTGTGCCAACCATCGTTGTTATCCATGTTAACTAATCCACCGCTTGCCGCTTTCTAACATCCTTATGAACTTACACTGTAACTGTTTAGTTTTACAATCAGGAGAACGGAGGGAAGCCACCATTGGTTGGGATTCAGCTGGTTGTGCCGAAGCCGTCGAAGGATTATCGTTTCATGAAATGGAACTGGCCGCTCATACGAAAGACGTGCTTCTGGTCGTTAATGTCTTTGCTAGCTGGATGCACGGCACTCGTCATCGGTGTCATCGCCACGATGCCAAGAAAGTGTGTATTCGAATATCTTACAATTATAATAGAACCTCTATTTGTAGATTCTTGTACTTGGTAGTACCTCGAGAATGCTAACTATAGAAATATTCGGATGATTTATCGATGTCGCAAGAAAAATCTGAACGAATTTGTCGAATAAAGATAGCAATTATTTAGTGTCTGACTTCCAAGTATAGAGAATTGTACCTACTAATAACCAGAACTGTCTTTGTGCAAGATTTCAGAAATTACATACCTTGCAAAGTTAATATCTTGTTCACACGACAGTTCTGCTAATAGCTATATGTGTACAATGCATATAGTTAACACGCGATTCGTTTCAACAGGTGCGACCCAACAGTACAATGGTGGCAGGGTAGCGTCTTCTACGAGATCTTCCCAGCCTCCTTCCAAGACTCGTCCAAAGGTGGTGACGGTATCGGCGACATACGAGGCATCACCATGCGCCTGGACTATTTAAAGGAATTAGGTATTCGGGGGATTCGTTTGAACTCCATTTTCCCAGCGGTGCATTATCCGGAATACTACTCGAACATCGACAACCTGACAGACTTGAACGAACACCTGGGAACGTTGGACGATTTCGCCATACTGGTTCGAGAGGTTCATCGCAGAAACATGAGCCTACTCTTGGATCTACCTCTGTATCCCTTTATAAAGACATTGTTCGAGGATGATATCCCTGAAAACAAGTCAAACAAGACGAACAAAGCGTTACGAGAGAGGAGGGATGTTACCGATGACACTCTGCTGCAGAAGGTGGTGCCGACGACACCCTCCTCGTCGATTCAGGCGATTCAACAGGCTATGTTCCCGACAGCCCCCCCTCTGGAGCAGTCGCAGCAACAAGCTCTTCTGTCGAATGCAGTGAAACCTATGACGGAGGATCCGATTACCACCGCGATCAGGATCTGGTTACAGAGGGGCGTCGATGGGTTCTATCTGAAAGGACTCGAGCACTACGTCGACGAAGAATCCTTCGCGAGCAATGTAAGGCATTGGAAGTCCATTTTGGGACCAGAAAGGATACTCATTTGTCACGTAGACGCACTGAACGCTGCGAAATCCGTCGCTGCAAAAAACTCCATTTTGAATAGGGTGGATCTGGTAGACGTTACGTTGCGCATCGCGAACGGAACCAAAGAGATCAAGAGACAGATCGAGGACATCACGAGAGGTTTGTTGTTCGAGAAACCCGGGTATCCTTGGATACATTGGTCCATAGGCGGAGTGGACTTCGCGAGGATAGCCTCTACCGTTAACGTCAAGAACGCCACCATGGCTACTACTTTGTTAGGGATGATGCTACCGGGAACGCCGAGTATATTTTACGGAGACGAGGTACACAGTTGGAATGTAACGCGAATGTACCTATAATCTTGAGGCACACTTGGATCTTGAGTACCACCGGAAGTACTGATTATTGTGTGCATTAGTCTTTAATGTACAGAATCAGTGGTTCAGGAAGGTGAGTCTAGGGCACGAGATAAGAAGAAAATATTGTATGAAGATACGTTGTCCAAAAAATTCTTTCACTGAATAAAAATTAATTCAGTCCAGCCTCTTTATAAATTATAATCGAACTGTATTTTCTACAGAATCAATTATAATCCCAAATTTTTATTGAAGTAGATTAACTGTTCGAATTATGCAGCTCATTCGATCTTCGAACTTAGCATACCTCCTAATTACACTTATCAATTTAATTAAAATAAAAAATGGTAGATTATGGTCTTAGAAAATCGAATGAGGGTTAAATAACAGCATGCATTGCATGCATTCAAAGTACATCTGGACACTCTATAATCATAGAATACTTTTTTCTTATTTTGTGATCTAGATTTACCTTTTCGAATAATGCCGATTAACATTTCTCTTGTGCCAAATATTTCACTTTTTACACATGATGTCTCAATACGTCTGACAGACGTTCATCACTAACAATTTTCAAGTCTTGTTTATATTTAGATAGGTATCGTGGACTGCGAATGCGAGGATCACAAAGACCTTGCCCACGTGCATAATGTGCCCCCTATGTACTGGGACAAGAACAATGAATCTGGCATTAAGTTTACGTCCCTTCCCACAGCGTGGCTTCCGGAAGCTACGAAACCTTTAGAGACGAGTCTGATCGGAACAATTGCTGCGATGGCGCATCTCCGATCGCAAACTACTCCGATTTATGTTAAAGCGGTGCTAAAACAAAACCAGGTGCTGGCGAACTGTGATATTAGGTAACTATTTTGATTTATACAGATTGAACTTAGGTTTAATTAAAAAAATAAACTCTCTGGATATTCTTTAAGTTTGTGTACATATGACTTTTTGATCCTCTCAAGAGTCTGCTTAATAAAATTTTTGTTAATGCTGCAGTTGATGATGTGTTAATTTATTTTTTTAAATGATGCAGTTCTTGAATGAAATTTACTGATTGATATCTTTTTTTGCAGATACGCAGAAGATGAAATCATCGTAATAGAACGATGGTATCCACGACGAAATTCGTACGTGTTTGTGGCGAATTTAGGCAACGAGACACAGACGAAGGATTTATCTTTCCTCTACTATGGCGGCCATGTCGTGGTTGGTCCGACGTACAGAATGAACCGAGAAGTCTATTTAAAACAGCTAGTTATACCTCCGGGCGAGGCACTCATCATAAAACTCGATAAATAAGATCTAATTCGAAATCAAAATGTTACGTATCATGTTCGTCTTTTTTAATTGATGTATTAACGTGAATTTGTGATATTTCATTTGGACGATATCGTTGCGAACGTTGTACAACGAATATTGAAATGCGAAAGTTCCTATTTATTGGAGATCAAGCGTGCTTGATCTGATGATGAATGGAAAAAAAAGAATCAAAATTTAGATTAACGATAAATGATATCGAAGAAGCACAACGAATGTTCGAGCATTTCACATTCCAGAAAAAAGGGCAGATCATTTCACGTTCGCTTGTGTTCATCTTTGACGATCAAATTCTAGAACGAGGCACTCGTCCTCCATTTTGTACGTCCTAATTGTTTTGATAATAAAACTCAAAATATTTGCGGCTCTATTGAATCTGTTCACGATCGTACTTCGGTTTCGAGCTGTTTTACATTCGTGAAGTACAAGAAAATTTCTTTGTATCGAATAGATCTTTTTTTAAATCTCAGGTCGAATTTGAAAGTAACACGAAATATTTTTATAATATATTTTATCGCGTGTCATACGAACTGTTCGCAACGTACGTAATTTTCCCTTCTTTTATAGTAAATTTCGTACTGATCGAGCGATGTTTTATCGATGCGTGAATTAAATGGTGCTTATGTAAAATCAATATTTTTGTATTTTCATTCAATACACCATGACTCCATCACGTGTCCTTTTGACACACGTCTTTGTATTTTGCCTGTGATTTATTTGTAATATGTGTTCGTTCGAAATCAAAATATTCCAGGTACAAATTGTGTATACAGTAAACATTAATGCAGGATAAACAGTTTAATAAAAGTTATTAGTTATTGACTAAATAATCAACTATGTTATTGGCGTGTAATTAATTACCCAAGTCTATGTACGGGTAACTAGATCATCTCTAGATTTACTAAATTAAATTATTATTAATAACTGCTTTTCTAGAATGACTATACAAATTTATAATAAAAAGCACTTATTCGATATTGCAAAATATAAAAATAGTTAAAAGTTTAATTTTAGTGCCACATGTTTATAGCGCAGTTTGTAGATAATATACCGAATTATATTAGTATAAGATTGTTAAATGTCCGTGGTTGAGAACCACTTGCACCTTTCTCGCAAGTGCTCGCATGCGGCAGTAGTTCATACATAAATGTTCTGTAAAACGGTAGACCTGCAGAAGTTTCTTCGAGCAACACCGCGGAGCCACAATCGGAGTTCTCAGTGACTCTCATGCTCTGAGGAAAGTCCCTGGACCCTCGGCAGAAAGTGTCGTAGTACAAAAGCTACTAGCCTGCCGCCATCTTCTCGATAAGGAAAGGAAGCTTCGGCTGATCTTCGAGTTGGGCGGTAGAGTATTGGTCAAAGCACAGTAATGTTGTCGAGACAAAATTCTTCTCTAACTCTCACGAGTAGGGAGAAGAATTTGTCCAACCCAACAGGGCTTATAACGAGGAAACTTCATCATCTTTTCTTTTTTCCAATTTATATTTTCACATACACTTTGTTAAATGTTTATGAGTGGAGACCCACTCTAGAAATAATATTTTTCACCCACTATTCTTATGCATTATTTTCTACAGTTCTATAATTTTAACATTCCAATCCCACTATTAAAAAAATAATTTGACACCTGATTATAATTAACTGCTTAAAAATATGCCACAGCAGATTTATATTATACAAATGTTGACTGGTATGAAGGATATGTTCTTTGCTGTAGAATCTTTTATTGAAATTATATTTCTGTTACAAAAAATTATTACTATTCTTATCGTAGTAGATTAATAATAATTTGTAATACCTTTGAAAGCACCATACTTTCACGACAATTTCCCCAAAGACAGGAATCAGGAATATTTAAGAGAAGCTGTCAAGTTTCAAGATAGTAAAATTGGACGTAGAAAAAGAATTTCATTTAAATTAAAATTGTAGAGTTGAAGCATCATCAAGACAGTGCTTCGTTGTTCTTGTAAAAAAACTAGAACAAAAATTAACATGTTTTATCTTGATATAATTAAAACATTTCTTTACTCACCTTCTTTGCTGTTTCAAATAAGCTATTTGCCATTGTAGGACCTGTTTGTTGTACCATATTGTAAAAATATCCTTTCTTTTGCAATAGAATATAAGGATGATCAAATTCCTAAAAACAGATAATAGCAGAAAGAACATACAATTTTTTTAGGTACTTCAAATAGTAGTGAAATACTCCAAAGACTATGTTTTTACTCACCATTAAGTTACCTTGGTCCATCACAAGTATTTTATCACTATCCATAATGGTATTTAATCTATGCGCTATAGTGAAGACAGTACAATGCTTAAACTTCTTCCTAACAGTCTTTTGAATCATGGAATCAGTTTGCGAGTCAACATTGGCAGTGGCTTCATCAAGAACCATAATCTTATTATTCCTAACAAGTGCTCTAACAAGACACAATAATTGACGTTGTCCAACGCTAAAATTTGATCCCTCCTCGGCTACTTTGCTAGTTAAACCTGCTGGCATATCCGCGATAGTCTTCTTCAATTCTACTTCTTGAAGCGCACTCCATAAATCGTTATCAGAATACTCATCGAAGGGATCCAAATTTCTTCGAAGACTACCACTAAACAGCACCGGTTCTTGGGGTATAATACTGATCTTTGAACGGAAGTCGTGCAACGCAACTGTGTCTGTGGGTATATTGTCTATGCTGATTTCTCCTTCTATGTATGCCAATCGAAAGAGAGCACTGATCAACGAGGTCTTCCCTGCACCGGTTCTCCCAACGACACCAATTTTCTCTTTGGATTTCACCACGAAGTTTATACCCTTCAACACGTAAGCACTCTTCGGTCCATACTTTAATCTGACATTTTTGAATTCCACCATGCCCGCAGTGGGCCACTCCTTGGGAGGTTTCTTTTCCGGTATACTGTCTAAGAAGGGTTCTTCCTCCAAATGACTGTACTCTAAAACTCTTTCGATGGAAGTCATGTGATTTTCTAACTCGGCAGTTTGCCTCATACCCCATTGCAAAATTTTAGTCACCGCGGTGATCTGCGTGATCACCAAACCTATGTCTCCGGCAATAGCGAGATCCTCGAATAATAAGAACGCGATTGTGATTATTCCTACATAGATCAGACAGAACCACTCTATATACAGACCGAAGGCTCGGGAAATGGTTATAAATATGAACCAGGTGGACGTGTGAAGGTCCTGATGATTGTCGAAATCTTTTGTGACTATTTCTTCAGCTTTGAACGCTCTGATTGTCGTGAGACCCTGCAGGGTTGCACCGACGTGATCAAACACTGGCGATCGTGCTGAAAAATGTTATAAAATATCTTAAGTATTAATTCAAAATATAAACTTTGATTTGTAAAACCTATGGTGATAGCTGATGGGATAGTTGATCAAAAGGGATGATCATTGACATAAAGCTGTAACAATATCTCATAGTTTGAAATTTCATACTGATCAACTATCCCAGCGACCTATTTTGCAAAGTTACTTACTTGTACCCTCCATACGTTTAACAGAACGACTAGTTGCAATATAAATAACTCGCATGTAGTAGAAAATGAGTAGAGCGACAAATGTCGGTATCAATAACCACGCGCTGACAGTACCCACAATTACTACAGTTCCGATAAACGTTAAGAACATAATTGTGACATCGAACGTCGTGAAAGGAAGCTTCTTATCGATAGCACCAATGTCTTTGGAAAACCTTCATGCACAAACAAAATGATTGATATTAGTTTATACATGCTGTATTCATTCATAAACTCTACTTAGAATTATGTAATTGTAATCATATATGTATTTTATGATAATAAAAACTTAAAAAGTATTTAATATTCATTCCTTCAATACCTGTTTAATATACGACCAGCAGGATTCGTGTTGAAAAAGTACATAGTAGCCCGAACAATACTACGAAACATCGCCGCGTGCAAATTTTTCGAGGCTCTCATGCAGACCCCATAGTACGTGAACGCTTCGACGATATAGACGCAGACGAAGCCGAACGTTAAGGCGCTGTAAATATAAATAATTCCATCGCGAGATAGTAAAGTATTCCATTGAAAAGCCATCGTACCATTTCCGATATTAACCCACGAGGCTACCTCGGTGTTCACCCAGAACGCGAGCAAGTAGTCAGCGCCGCTCGCCATTACTTGACTCAAAATAAACAGAACCACCATGAAAGCGAGCAGACACGGGTTTTTGCTTGCTTTCCAGTAGGCTAAGAAAACGGCGGCGGAAATTTTCCCTACGGTTCTCGTTTCTGCCACCTCGACAGGTTCACTGCCTACTTCCGGTTCCTCCTCTTTCTTCGTCTCCTCGATCGTTTGCTTCTCCTCGGTTTCGGGTTCTTTGGTCTTGCTCTCTTCCACCTCTTTGAAGATCTTCATGAAGTCCAGACTCATCCTCTGAAGCTCCTCGAAGCTGCCCTTCGCTTGCACGGCACCGCCGTTGATCACGACGATCTGATCGGCGGGTTTCAAGTACTGGATCTGATGGGTGACTAGAATTCGAGTCTTGCCCTTGAGGAAACCGCAGATACACTCGTCCACGATGTGGCTACCCACGTGTCCGTCGACCGCCGATAGAGGATCATCCAACAGATATATGTCGGCCTCGGCGTAGATGGCACGGGCCAAATTAATTCTAGCTCGTTGACCGCCACTTAAATTGATCCCTCTTTCGCCGACCATCGTACTGTCTTTGTGCGTAAACGAATCTATGTCGCGTTTTAGTTGACAGACTTTAATCACCTCGTTGTAACGCTTTTCGTTGTAAGGCTGACCAAACAGTATGTTCTGTCGGATGGAGGAGGCAAATATCCAAGGTCGTTGATCGGCGAAACTTATTTTACCGGTGGTTTCTAGGATGCCATCTTGTAATGGTAACTCACTGAGTATCGCTTTTAGGAGGCTACTCTTTCCAGAACCGATTTGTCCGATCACCGCTACGAAGCTTCCGGCTTGTATCGATAAATCTACGTTTTGTAAAGTGCAGTCTCTGGACTCGTCCCACCTGGCGGACACGTTTTTCAGGTATACGGGCAGTGATTGGGTGGCTACTTGATTCTGCGTCTTCGGCGGAGGAATGATTTCGGGGTGCATCATGAACTTCTCGAGACGCCTGACGGACACCATGGCTTCAGCTAGCAGATGGACACCTGGAAAAATATGTGGGAATATTATGAACTTGTTTGGTATAATTGAGACCTTAGAAGAAGAGTCCTATATGATTAAAATGCTATTTAGGTGTATTCTTCTATCAATAAATATTGAATATAAAAAGGAAATGACTTACTTAGAGTGAAACCGACGGTCATAGAGCTTTGTAAAATGGCGTAAAACGCAGTAGTCATAAATACTTTCTCGGCATCTATGGTGTTGCCAGTTAAAACGTAGGTTAATATCGTAATAAATAAGCTGACTCGAGGAACATAGATATCACACGTTAAACCTATTTGCTCGACAATCGAATATTTCTTGATCACATCCACTTCTTTTCTAAAGAAAGTTCAATTAATAATTTATTTTTATAGAAGAGTTATAAGCAAAGAGGGCTTTGAGAATTTCACTTACCGTCTAGCTTTTTCAACGAGAAGAGAGTACGGTACCTCCCAAACGTACATCTTGATTAATTCTACACCAGCTATAATTTGGTTCATCAAACTTAATCTATTGTCAGTCTTCTGGGCCGATACAAGAGTCAAACGTGACACTCTCTTTCCAAAATATACTAAACAATAAAAATAATAATTTAAACGCATGTTTTGTGGTGTAAAATTTGCATAAGTTTTAGTAATTATAATATGAATGATATCGCATGCACTTGGAAAGTCATAAATGTTTCCTTTTTTAAATAAAATTATGTAATATATCATTTTATAAATTAATAGTGTGCAATTTTATTTTCCTTAACGCAGTAACTTTGTTTTGCACGAAGAGTTATCTGAAGATATAATTATATGCACTTTTTTATGCTTACACTGTAATGGTATGCATAATAAAAATGTCATCATCCCAGTAATAGCTCCCAGGCCTATCTCACGATATATTAAATAGGCTATTAGAAATACTTGTAGAGGTCCAATCCATAAATAATGAATACTAAAGACGAAGTAATCGAGACGATTAACGTCGTTACTCAAGAAATTAACCATCTGAAAGATTAACATTTACAATCAAACCGATCTCGTAATTAATGTACAGTCTCGCTATATGGCACTTTCATGTAAGCTGAAAGAGTTCAATTTTATATGGGTGCATGTGTTTTTAATATTTCATACTCAGAACTTCTGAAATTTTAATTTTACAAATTTATAAATGTTTAAGTCTTCAAATTAAAAAATCTACAAATTCACAATTGTTCAAACTTAAACCCTAGTCGTTAGAAAGTTTGAAACGGTGGTGGATTATCATATTATAATATCTAAACTGTTCGAATTAATTAGCAAGTTTGAAAGTATAATTTCTTACCTGCCCAGCAGAGGTTTCATTTTCAAGGACAGAATTGGATAGTCTCAATATCTTCCTATAAATCAAGGTACAACAAGCCACTCTAATTTTCATTCCGACATGCGTCAAGGTTTGTAAGGACCAATGCATAATCAGAACATCTAGCAAAGGTAGTAAACAAAATGCTGCTGCATAGTAATGTACATCACTGGTCCAATCCTTTCTATTCCCAGCGAAGTAACGTAGTAATCTAGCGAGAAGGAAAGGATGTATGATCCTGAAACATAATGCGATTTTATTAACCACTTATTCTTTGAATATTTTCTTTTCTATGCAGTTCCCTAACACGTGAGTTTAGAGGTTCTTGACTTGGGTTAATGTTCAACTCTTTCGCGTATTTCTATTAGCATTTAAAGTGACATCGTCAATGATACACCGATAATTTGAATAACACACACGGAGTACACAGTAGTTAGTATGTTCTTTTGCGACAAAACGATTTTTTAGAATTTGTGAGTCACACTGTTCAAAATAATTAAATCGACTAGTTGCATGTCGTTATGACTCATGTTGAATATAATAACTTAGACAAGTTAAAGCAATTGCAACTATTATGTTAAATTTGAGTATATTTAAGTAGTGTAATATAAAGTAAACCTCTACAAAATTATATTGGGTTATGTAACCCAAAAATTATATTCGAATGTGATAGAAGATTCGTAAGTAATTATCCTATGACGAATTGACTTAATCATTTCCAGAAATTATTCTGAACAGTGCATCGGTGATACCATTAACCTGTTTGTATGTGTTTGTTACTGTACCGTATGCCGAATTCTAGAACAAACAGTGCTAGTCCAGTGTTCATGACAATTTTACCGAAGCATTTGTACAATACCCTAAATAAACTTGGTTTAGGGCTATCCTTCTTCTTCTCGTGTCGTTTCACTTCGATCTCCCAATATTTTACAATACGTTCGCCTAAGTAACTGCTCCTGTCCTCTCTCAATGGACAATACAAATCCTCTTCTTCCAATTCTTTTTTGTAACCGACAATGAACAACTTGAGGATCCACCTGTCAAATATTTTTTAATCGTACAAAATATTGTACCTTTTGACTTAATAATAAAATTAAACCAAAGAGATAAAGGTGTTATCTCCTTTTCGTACGTCATGTATGGCAGAAATATATTATTTGTTAATTATGAAAGAATGCAACTTGCTGAATTATAGTAGACTTTTATATTGCCATCGACGAGATTGTAGGAGTGATACATTTTTAGAATTAAGTATATATAATGAAATCGCGTTGTGAATGAATGTGTAATGGTACAGTGCGTGGTAACGTAATACGTGGCGATATAGTGCGTGGCGATATAACGCGTGGCAACATAACGCGTAACAATATAACGTGTGATGATCTATAACGAGTGATGCTATAGAGTAAGTAACGATACAAGATGTAGTAATTTAACGCACGGCGATATAGCGTGTGGCGATATAACGCGTGTCGATATAACGCGTGATGATCTATAACGAGTGGTGCTATAGTAAGTAACGATACAAGATGTAGTAATTTAACGCACGGCGATATAGTGCGTGGCGATATAACGAGTGGTGATATAACGCGTGGCGATATAACGCGTGGCAACATAACGCGTAACAATATAACGTGTGATGATCTATAATGAGTGATGCTATAGAGTAAGTAACGATACAAGATGTAGTAATTTAACGCACGGCGATATAGCGCGTGGCGATATAACGCGTGGCAATATAACGCGTGTCGATATAACGCGTGGCGATATAACGTGTGGCGATGTAACGCGTGGCAACATAACGCGTAATAATATAACGTGTGATGATCTATAATGAGTGATGCTATAGTAAGTAACGATACAAGATATAGTAATTTAACGCACGGCGATATAGTGCGTGGCGATATAGCGCATGGCGATATAAAGCGTGGCGATATAATGTGTAACGATATAACGCGTGGCGATATAACGCATGGCAATATAACGCATGGCGATATAACGCGTAGCGATATAACACGTAGCAATATAAAATGTAATAATTTAACGCGTGGCAATATAACGCGTGGCAATACAACGCGTAATGAACAAACTTACAATAAATTAATTTATGATAAATTAACACATGGTGAATCATTTTAATGATAAAAGCACGAAAAAAAGATATTACCAAAAACTTGAAGCTGTTAACCGGTAATACTTATTCTGTCATCTTTGTCGATAAATCTTAAGTGATTAATGACTCTTACCAGAACGTAAGAATAGATAATAGATTGGCATTTTGACGCGGATTCTTCAATAGGTTCCTTTCACTTTTATCCATTTTGTTTGTAGTAATAGTTTTTGCTCATACCAGGCAAGTTCCGGAAATCTGTGTTTATCTTGTATGCCTCATTTCCTGTGACACACAGAAATAAAAACTATTAAGTAACAATCTCGTAATACGTCCTTCTGGATACGTTTGTGCAATTAGGTCATTAACTTCACTTCGTTCTTTTTTAAATTTAATCACCAGTAGTTTTGTCAGATTTTAGATAGACTGCACGACTTCCGGGGATGAAAAACAATTTAATTTAAACACTAATTATAAATTATTGAATTATTCCCAATTAATTATTGCGTTTAATTAAGAATCAATTTGTAACTGTAAACTGTTTTTTAATCAACTGCCCGGTTCGCGTTTAAATTTAAATTGATTTTATCTCATAAAACTAATATCACGGTAGTCACAAAACTCACCAAACGAATATCGTAATTTACAAGTGGCGAACTAGCGTGCATGCTGGTTCAAGCCAAAGTTAGATATGAAACTCGTTTGTTTACCTCATCATTTATCGTGTGAAGTCTTATCAAAGACGATATTGTTTAAAGAGCAACTATAATGCGATAAAAAGGGAACAACAATGTAATAAATTAAAATTTTATAAACGTGTGCTACGAATTAATTATTTCATCACCAAACAGAAAATGTGCCTGATATCGAATTTTATGTAACTGCGATAACTTATGCTTTAAAGCGGTTTTACTTGTGAAAAGTTATAATTATAATCACTGTTTGAGTTGCAAAATTATGTTATTTCAAAATTGACGTAATCATGTAACAAAGTATTAAATTTTACTCGAATTTGAATTAGGAGGAAACCAAAGAAGACTCAACACTGTTGAAAGATAAAAAAGAAAAATGGACATTGAAGAGTTTTCTAAAAATTTTTCTTTAAAATCATTTCAACTCTTTTCATTATTTATATTATGTTTATAACAAACTGCTTTGCTAATTAATAAATAAATCTTAGTGATCACCTAATGTTACTTGCCTTATATTAAAAATACTAAAAAACTGAATTTGTAATAATTTTGTTGTTTCCAACATTAAACCTACTGCTTAGAATAACACTCGAACCATATGAAAACAATTTCTCAAATCTATGACCTTTGGAGTAATATCATAATTAGCTCTGTTTCTCAATGAGCGTCTCACAATCAAACGATTTCACCAAACGTTTCACAAAGTGCAAAAGAACCATCATTGATAATTTATATCTACTAATTTTCGATACCAGTTTTTTCTTCGACTTCTTATCGACACTTCTCGTCGACACAAAGATTCTAACATCACGCTGAATATTTCCTTCTTGCAGAAATTATTCTATGGTTGTAATTCACCGGTGATCGCAGAACAAATTTACGACAGGTTCCAGGAATGCAAATACTGAATCGCGCCCGAAATAATTTACATTTCCGCATGGAAGATTTATCTTTATCAACGATGTCGTGTATAATGATGTTTATTTTTGACGATATGCATCACTATCTGATGGATTTTTCTTAAGTAGGCCTGTTCGAGAACCATTAAGATAAACTTAACATTTCCAAACATTCAAATTTGTATGAAATTTTTCAAAGTTATGAATTAATGAATCGTATAAGAAGTACGCACTGTTTAACATTAGAGCTACCAAATAAGTTAAATGATCATTTTATAGGTTTCTCATTTTAAGTTGAAAAATTTGTTCAGGTATTTTTAAAAAACATGCTGATTTTACATGATGGACATCAAGAATTACTTTGCATGTTAATTTATGTTTTATTTATCAATATTGCAATATCTAAATACTGTGATGTATTCATTTGTCTACCGTATTATTAATTTTGTATTAAGTGTACTGGTACGTTTACTGCTAAACTACTTGCATTTTCTTGAGTCTTCTATACTCTCAAGAAATAGACTCATAGAAATAAAAACTTGCACAACTCACATTATCCTATTGCAAGTTGAAAAATGTCGAACTATTACGAACACCATCTAGACATCCTACGAGGCGAAAGAATAAAACGCGTCTGAACGATTCAATCACACGATCAATTACACCTCATCGTATCGAATTCACTGGATCGTAGCACATCAGACCTCGATGAACTCATTCTTCCACTACGTTACTTCGTACTCGTGTAGAGATTTGCCCAGATAAATATATTACGAGGATTCTATTAACCGCTGTTTCTTGCTCGTTTTCGTAAAGTGTAAACTGTCGACCATTGATTATTTCACCGAGAAGAAAAGCTTCTGGCGATTAAGTTCGTACATGTTGCTCCGACGATTACGCTAAGAAAAAACGCTCTAAGAAAGCGTTTGACTGAACTTGAGCAATTAAATATTGCAAATGCAAAATTGTCTGAAAAACCGGGAGACATAAAGTAATAATTGCAGGGTGACGTGCATCGAAGACGACTTTCAAAAGTGATTACAGTTTCATCGATTTCGTGCAACGTCTGTCGAAAATAGTCGTCGGCAGATCGTGACCCTGTCGAATACCATGATGAACGTAAGATGCAATTCGATTCGGTGTTGAATCTTGTCAGAACTTATGTGAAATATCATATTTTAAGTTGCTATTGATAATATAGGAAATGTCGGCTAATAGTCATGATACATTTTATTCTTCTTCGTGGTGTTAGAGGTTTGAGTTGTGCAATCTCTCTTCTGAGGAAATTATTAATCGTACAACTCTTCAGACTTTAAGCTAACAGGAAATAAGTGTTATTTCGTAATAGTTTTAAATGAAGAAATCTTGTCAGCCTTCCCGAACTTCGAAACATGGATACACATTAACAATATTAACGTTTCTGCATTTTCTCCACGTTTCAAATTTAAAAGACTCGAGTGATATTTTGTGAAACTTTCATGTAATATTACTATGTCTTTAAATATTTTAAAATTTATGGTAAAGAAATTGAGTGATTAAAAATTGGCAATCGTAAGCAACTGATCACTCGATATTGATATGATGTAACAAAAAATTACGAACGCAGTCCTAAATATTATATCTCCTGTCGTTTCTTGAGATTCTAAATTACCACCTTATAACCATCTCGTGATAACTATTATTACCACCCTGTGATACTGAACCTAACCTAACTATAGCTACGCAAGTTTGCATAGAATAACGCATATTCCAGGATCAAGAGACTCAAGTAAAGGACGTGCTCATTCTGAACGAGCGTGTCTTCTGGATATGCGACGCCTGGCCATTGAACAATTCCTACAAGAAGTTCGTGATCTTCATGTTCTACCTCTCGGTTTACATAGTCATCATGGACATGGACCTGTATGACGTGATGGGCGACTTAGAACTCATGGTGGAGAACATACTGGACAACACTCTCGGCACGACAACCTATTTGATGTTGTTTCTATTCCGATTCAGCAAAATGATTAAGCACGTGATTGCCACGATGAAACGAGAGCTCGCGGAGGACGATTTTCGGAATAACGAGGAGAAACAACTGTATTTGACTTATAATATCATCTCTGACAATTTTGGGAGATATGCAGTGAGGACGACTGCTGTTATAGTGGTGATGTGGTACTCCACTCCTATGTTGAAATTGCTGAAAGGCACAGGTATTTGTTTAAAGAACAATATACTTGCAAAAGTGTTTGTAGATTACAAAAGTTGTTATCATTCTTGTTTGTAGGAAATGGAACAGGAATGTACCGATTACCGTTTCGAATTCACTCTTTTTTTGACTACGAAGACAATTTTAAGTACTACATGCTGTTGTACGCGTATGAGCTGCCTATAATGTGTATAGGGATATTTCATATAACTAGTATTAGTCTGCTGCTTAGTTTGGTGTTACATGTTTGCGGTAAATTTTCGATTTTGTCGTATCGTATACAGAACATTGTAGAGGATTCGGAGAATGGATATCAGTCGAAAGTTAAGGAGTTAGTGGAGAGACATGTGGAGTTAATAATGTGAGTATCGTACCTTCCAATTATTTCTGGGTCGATTAGTAACTATATCAAAAGTATAATGAAACAAGAATTAACTAAATGCGACTACTTTTGCTAACATTCAAGTTTTTAGACTTCTTAATAGCAAAAATAACAGAATAATTATATGCTTGCCTAACTTAGAAACCGTACAATAACCATAATCTTTAACAGTCTGGAGAAATACATTCTTCGCTTTGATAAAAATTAACATATGCCTCAATAAAAATATTTAGACAAATTTTATTTAAAATGAAAAACCTGTGAAAGTTAAATGAACCAGTCATTTCATTGACTTAATAGTTTGAGTCAATGAACAGTAAAATAAAATGTTACAAAGTGATTACAAGATGTCGAGACGTGTTTTTCAATTTTTTCTAAATTGTATTTGTTATTTATAGGACAGCAAATGCTCTCAATTCTGCGCTCCAACTCATCCTCGCGTTGGAACTTCTACAAACAAGCGTTAGAATGGCTGTCTTGATGTACACGATTCTTCTGCTACCTGTACTATACTTGAATTATACTTCCCTATATATATAAAGATCATTAAGGAATATCAGTTAGCTGTAGCAATGGTGACGAACGTATGAGACGTACAAAAAATTTATTGACATACCAAAGGTTTACACTGCAGGTGATACCACATAATGCAGTCATAAATTATTCATGTCTTCTTGAATCTTGTAACATGCGCAAGTAAAATTTTGTTGTACATGAAATTAAATTTTGCGCAAATTGTGACATAGACACTGTTCCAGAATTATCTCACAACTTTTTTCTTAATTTTCTGTTTTATGAAAGTGGTACTGAATATTATTCAGCATGAGTAACACAATGAATATTCTTTGACAATTTTTATACTATTATTTTTGACATAGGAGATGCAATATTAATTTTTCAGAAATGGCTAAGTTTATCCACTAATAAGAATTGTTTAAATGGTAGACTGCTTGACAAAATATTTATTTTATTGATCTTCACTCCTGAAGATTTATAATAAGCAATGATTACAATGACAGATTACAATGGCTATAGCAATGATTACAACGGCAGATTACCATTGCAATGTCAAACAATTTCGTTAAAAAGTTTTGCCACCATCATGCTACAATAACTACAGCTATAAATCCATGAGTCTATATACTTTGAAATTTTCCTATCTCAATTTGTCAATATAAATTTTCATTTCTAGAGTGACGATCTCGTGGATATTTTTACGTACGGTCTTTACGTTATGATAGTCACCTTGATGCTGTATCTGTACTCCTACATAGGTGAACAATTACAGTACGAGGTAAGTATCATCCATACTACACCAATACAAGTATTAATAAATCCTCCCTCAGTCCACAAAAGTGAACGACGCTTACTACGACGCTAACTGGCTCAAATTGTCGACTCGCGATCAAAAGTTGCTACTATATTGCATGTGCAATGGACGTAGAACACTGAGTCTTACTGCTGGAAAATTTTACTCGTTCTCATTGTTCGGTTTTATCAAAGTGAGTAAATAAACATCTTTCTAGTTAAATAAGAAATTAACGTTATCGATCGTCGATTGTTGGGACAGATTATGAAAACTTGCTTCGGATTCGTTTCTGTGCTGCGAGTCGTGATTTAATCTGCGTAAACTTCCTACAAATTTTGTTTGGGAGATTTGCAACTCGGAGTATCAAAATGAGTGATCAAAATATGAATTTTTCGATGTAGATCGAGAGTATTCCCTTCGAACTATATTTTATGAATAATATTTTATGATACTTTTATATTATAAAATGTCAAAGTTTGTATGCATGTTGAAATACACTGTAAGGACATTGTAAACGCTGTATATAAATACATCTGAAAACTTGATTTCATCATATGAACCCATGTATGTTTTTTGCTGCTACCTCAATTGTGGAGAAATTATTTGAGACCAAATATTTGGATTCTACATTGTGTGCTGTGTAACGTTGAGATTTTCCATTTTATGAGATGTGATGATATTTTTGAAAATACTTTTCTGACATAGCAGTCTATATTTTCAAATTTGATGATTTTTAAATTGTCAGATTATCGAACTTGCAAGTATCCAAATTTCTAAATAATTCAATTTTGAGGACTCTAAAGTGCCTGATCTATAAAAATTTCAATGATCAAAAATTTCATCATACCAAAGCTTTATAAATGTTTTGAATCTGTTGCAAAATTAATATTTGATACTTAACATTCCAAAGTAACTTCATCTTCACACAGCTCGTGATGGTAACAGCACTTGATGATAATTTGCACAACATATCACGTATAGCGAAAGTTTACACTCGTCTAAAAGCGATTCAATCAAACAATTAACTGCACCTCATCATATCAGACAAAATAGTATCATATCACACAGATCTCGATTAATTTCGTTAGTACATGGGTCATCGAAGCTCTTCTAAAAGTCCGACTATTCCAACTTCTTCACAAGAAATATATCAGCCATTACCTCTGAATTACCTGAACCATTACTCCACTAAACTGAGAACTATCGAGAGATCACTATTAATTATTACAACAAGAAAAGTCGTCGACTCGAATGATTCTAGCAACAAAGTTTGCTTGTACACCGTCGATCACGGTAAGAAAAAACGTCAGAAGAAAGCGTTCGGTCACTAAACTTCAAACAGCAATTATTTGTTACAAGTTCTGCAAATGTAAAATTGCCTAATATACGGGGGCATAAATAATTACAGGAAATTGCTGAGAAAGGTGCACTATGTCTTGGCAAGAAGTTTCAACGGCCATTATCATTTTATTGATTTCGCAAATGAAACGCGGCCTATTGAAAACGATTGCGAGGATAGTGATTTCAGCGGCGGTCACGATGAAGGTAAGATGTAATTGACGGTATTGGAAACTATTTTTAATTACGTGAAACACTTAACTCTGAAATTATAATTAACTTTGAAATTATTGACAATTTTTGCAAACATAGTAGCTGTGAAATATTGGACTATTTAATGGACTTAAAGGGACTTTGCTGCTATTTGTGATACTTGACGTTTATTGTATTTCTTTAACACTAAACTATTGGTGCGCAATGCACAGTTACATGTTATTTTAAGATGGTTTTATGGGATAAAATCATATCAAGTTTTCCAATTTCGATATTCTCGGATATACATTTAACAGAATTTTGCAAGACATATATTTGATATTTTACATTTCTGAAACAATGGTTGTTATGAACTGCTTTGATACGGTCATTCACAGCGTCGATTCATTACACATATAATGCAATACAGTACTTGTAAATGATATACAAGTAAATAATATATAGTTACTTACATAAATAATATGTTGGCCCTAAAGTTGATTAGGTTGTTTATATTTATATTATAGGCTTGCTATATTAATTGTCAATATTAATTTCTTATATTAATTTCAATATTAATTTCTATTAATATTCAGCAATATTTTGTTTAATAAACTACCACCTCTCTAAAATCGTAAAAATTGTTACAACTATAGGTCCAATAAAATAACGCATACTTCTAGGGACAAGAGCCCCAAATAAAAGACGTGTTAATCCTCAACGAACGCATCTTTCGAATATGCGACGCCTGGCCATTGAACAATTCCTACAAGAAATTCGTGATCTACATGACGTACCTCTCCGCCCACATAGTGATGATGTACATGGACCTGTACGATGTAATGGGCGACCTGCAACTCATGGTGGAGAACATACTAGACAATGCCGTAGTTACGACAACATATTTTATGCTGTTTCTATTACGATTCAGTAAATTGATCAAGACCGTTGTGACTATGGTGAAACGAGAGCTCGCGGAGGATGACTTTCGAAATAATGATGAAAGACAACTGTACCTGTCTTATAATATCATCTCGAGTGGTTTTGGGAAATATGTGGTGAAGACGACGATTTTTACTGTGGGGATGTTGTATGTTACGCCTATGTTGAAAATATTGAAGTCGGGCTCAGGTATTTTTTAAGCAAGTATGTGGTAGAATAAAGTATATAAGTATATAAAATGTAGTTTGACGATATGAACTTGTTCGTGAACTATAATTATAATTAAGTTTGCTTATACAAAGCTATAAAATAAAGTTTCGTAGTATGTCCTGTACTAGCAATGCCTTTTGATTCAATACACTGTAAATTAGACCAGAGAAGTTAACTTAATAATAAATTAAAGAAATTACAATTCAAAAATAATTATACCTGTAAAACATTAATGATAATAATATAACTAATACGTAGAAGCTAAATTTCAACTAGCTAATGTGATAGTTAATAGGATTAGCTAATTCATTAATTAAGAAGCATTAATGAAGACAATATCTTTGATCACAGGAGGTAATACTTCAAATGTTTACGAAATGCCAGTTCGATTTCGATCTTTCGTCAATTACCAAGAAAATTTACGAAACTACATCCTGATGTACGTGTACCAATTGCCCGTGATGGGTACAGGGGTATTTCATATAAGTACTATAAGTCTGCTACTTAACTTGGTATTGCACGTGTGTGGTAAATTTTCGATTTTGTCGTACCGTATACAAAACATAGCAGAGGACTCTCAAGATTCTTTCCAAGGAAAAGTTAGGGAGTTAGTGGAAAGACACATTGAACTAATAACGTGAGTATTTTTGTACACGAATTCAGTTAGTTTGTGTAACTAAGTATGTATAAAGCATAAAAAAGCAAGGTGTACTTGCAAGGTGTATTTGCAAGGTATTCCCCAAATAGATTTTAGAAAAAAATTTGAAAGAACTTGTCTTTGATTTTCTTTGCAATTAGAAAGAGTGAAATGGGAATTCTCTGTAACTGGAAGGTTTGAATGATTTATATTTACGCAGCTCATTGATTATATGGATCGAAATTGTAACAAAAATTATAATTTGAAGTAAGGTACTTAACCGGACATTTTTAGTAGCTTCAATAAATTGTTATAAAGTAACTACTAGAAAGTAGCAACTTCTTGATTCTTAGTTTTTAATACATTGTAAGTTCATAGCTGTGTTTACTTACAGGGCAGCAAATACTATCAATTCCGCACTTCAATCTATTCTCGCGCTGGAACTTCTGCAGACAAGTATCAGACTGGCTGTAGTGTTATACACGATACTTATGCTACGTGTATGCTTCAATTGTTTTCTAAACTAGCAAGACACTCTACTTAACAGTAACAATGATGGTGAACGTACGATAACTAGTTTATTATCATCTGAATCATCATTTCTTGTTTCTGCTAATGAAAGTACTTTGATATTATTACGAACTTGTTTCAATAATTTTGCATTTGAACTTAATCCTTGAGAATACTTATGACGATGTCATAATAACCACAATAAGAACTGAATTATAGTCAGTGCGTTTATCTAAAGTATCTTAAACATGTTCACCACAATTGTTACAGTAACTACACACTCAATAACATCCATCAGTATGAATTTTCATTTTTCCCATATCGACTTCTATTCTATTTTCTTTCCAGGATGACCAAGTCGTGGAAATTATCACGTACATCCTGTACATTTTCCTAGTTACCTTGATTCTGTATCTCTACTCATTCCTAGGTGAACAGTTACAGACCGAGGTAAGTTCAGCCCCCAAAACATACAAATAAAAATATAATCAACTTCGTGTTCAGTCCATAAAAGTAAACGACGCGTACTACAACGCTAACTGGCTGAAACTGTCGACTCGCAACCAGAAATTGCTACTATATTGCATGTGTAATGGGCGTAGAACACTGAGTCTTACTGCAGGAAAATTTTACTCGTTCTCACTGTTCGGTTTTATCAGTGTGAGTAACTAAATCTTTACAAACCAAGAAATATTACTGATTATAACGTGAATTATGTTGTTTGAATAGATTATGAAAACTTCCTTTGGATTTGTTTCTTTGTTGCGAGCCGTTGAGTGAATTACTTCTGGCACTTATCATCAAAAATGGAAGACACTGATTATTCAGATCGAGTAACAAGGGCATGAACCTCAAACTTATGTTCCTTGAATGACTTTATATTACTTTTATACTGTAGTAGCATGTCAATGTTTGTATATTTACTTTGAAATATATTGTAAAAATAATGTAATGCATATAATAGTATCAGCACTGGATAATTTGCACAACACTTACTATTCCTTGTTAAGGATTAGAAATCTTACGCAACCGTGCACGTAGCGAAAGGTTAACCCGATTCAATTACACGACGTACCTCACATCGAACTCGATGGTCACATATCAATGACCACATTTATCCAGCCCATCACCAACTGCCTCACAACAGGTCTCCCACATTTGCACGTTCTCAGCAAACTACAAACTATCGAGAGGTTACCATGAATTATTTCATCGAGAAGGAAAGTTAGATCTAATGATGCTGGTAATTGAGATCGCACAACGATTATTACGGTAACAAAAAAGGCAGAAGACAGTGATGTTACCAAGACATAACACGAGATATAAATTACAAAGTATAGATGTACGACTGTAAAATTGCTTAATATGAGGGGAGAAAAATAATGATAGGTAAGAATTAAGAATGCACTCATGGATAAGCAAGAACTTTCAGAAGCAATTTTTTTATCGATCTCGTGGGTGAAACGCAACCTGCTGAAGACGTATGTCAATTGATGGTGATTTCATTGACAGTCGCAATGAAGGTAAGACTTAAACATGACTCGAAACTATATTTAATTACTTAAAATTCATTCCCCTTAATTAATTTTAAAATTATTGCACATTTTTGTTTATATTTACTACTAGTTCTGAATATGAAATATTCAATGGATTTTACTATTTTTTGAGAAGCTCAATCGCAGTTCTGAATCTTGCGTTTCAAGTGCAAAGCTTGCACTGTTGATGCAAATCTCTAAATTTGAACATTCAGTCTGTCCATATACACATATCAGAAAACATATGCAGTTCTAAACATTAGGATATTGATATTGCTTGAAATAAATTACCAAATTCTTGACATTGTTCAAAATAAATTACCAAATTCTTGACATTGTTTGAAATAAATTGCCAAATCCTTGACACTGTTTAAAATAAATTAAATCCTTGACATTGTAACAAGTATTATATTTTCCAAATGAACATATACTTCCAGAGTAAAGAGACCAAAATAAAAGACGTGCTTCTTCTGAACGAACGTATCTTCTCGATATGCGATGCCTGGCCACTGAACAATTCGTACAAAAAATTCGTCGTGTACATGACATATCTCTCCGTCCACATGGTGATGATGAACTTGGACCTGTACGATGTGATGGGCAACTTGGAACTCATGGTGGAGAACATATTAAGCAACACAGTCATTACGACAACATATATGATGCTGTTTCTATTACGATTCAGTAAACTGATTAAGAGTGCAATCGCTATGATGAAACGCGAGCTCGCGGAGGATGATTTTCGTAATAACGAGGAGAGACACCTGTATCTATTTTACAATGTCATCTCTAGCACTTATGGGAAATATGTAGTGAAATCGACGACTTTTATGGTGGTGTTGCTGTATTATTTTGTTCCTCTGGCGAAACTGTTGAAATCGAGCTCAGGTATTTTTTAACAAGTATGTATACATGGTATAGTAGAAGATATTGATTTGAATGGATGATGAAAGGGAGATATGGATTTGTGAAGTGTTCTTATGAAAAGTAACCTTGGGAAATTGTTGTGGGACTTTGGAGGTTCGAGTGTATGTAAATTATACATAAAGGGATAATAGAAAAATATCTTGTTTATAAAGATATTGTTTATAACTATAACGTTATGTAGGATAAGATGTGGGAGTGGTGATGCACTGACTGATTTAACCCGCACAAAATTCTTTATCCTATCTTTATTTCTACATTATGTTAGTTTGTTAGCAAGTAGTGATATAACTAAGTATCGCCGCTTAGAACAATAGTACTTCAAGATAATGTTATTGTACATAGTACAGTGTCTTGCATTAACAATATCTTCTGATTCAAGACTGCGAAAAACCACTAATCAAGACATTTGACCAATCAAGATTTGACTAATCATGACTTGACTAATCAAAACTAACAACACACTCTCGTTTGCAGGAGACGGTAACAGTTCAATGATCTACGAATTGCCGGTCCGATTTCGACCTTTCCTCAACTACGAAGAAAGTTTACGAAACTACATCCTGATGTACCTGTACCAATTCCCAGTGGTGTGGGTAGGTTTATTCCATACAACTACTGCCAGCCTAATACTGAACCTGGCATTGCACGTGTGTGGTAAATTTTCGATTTTGTCGTATCGTATACAAAATATCGTAGAGGACTCGGAAAAATCGTTCCAAGTAAAAGTTAAGGAGTTAGTGCGAAGACACGTGGAACTAATAGCGTGAGTATACTATTATAACGTGCTGTAACTTATTTTTTAATTTATTGTATTTATAGGGTAGCAAATACTATCAATTCTGCACTTCAATATATACTCGCGCTGGAACTTCTGCAGTCAAGTATCAGGGTAGCTGTATCGCTGTACACGATACTTATGCTGCGTGTATATTTCAATTATTATTTCATAAATTAATACATAAGGAAGGGACTGTTAGTTAACTGTAGCAATGGTGGCGAACATATGATGGACACAATTTTACTCCCATTTAATCATTTTTAGCTTTAGTGCTGAATATCTGTTAGGAAAAGTAGTACGTCGTTTTAAAAATTTGGCACTTTATCCTCGACCTGGTGAAAATTTATTAAAACGAAAGGCAACAGCAATAATAGAATGAACAATGTTACAATTAAACAATTATTAATAAAGTTATCTTAAGTAAATTCACCACCATTGTTACAGTAACCATAACCACAGTAAAGTCCACAATTAATCAAAATTTCCTGTACCAAATTGTTAATTTTTTCTACACCGAATTGTTAATTAATTTCCTTTCTAGGATGACCAAATTTTCGAACTGTGTACGTTCGTCATGTACACTTCGATAATAATGTTGATGCTGTACATATACTCCTTCATAGGTGAACAATTACAGACAGAGGTAAGTTCTTCCCCTCAAACCATGTAAATAAAAGTACGAATAAATTTCTGCTCAGTCCATAAAAGTAAACGACGCATACTACGAGGCCAACTGGCTGAAACTGTCGACTCGCGGCCAAAAACTGCTACTACAGTGCATGTGCAATGGACGCAGAACACTGAATCTTACGGCAGCAAAATTTTACTCCTTCTCGCTGTTCGGCTTTATCAGTGTGAGTACATAAATCTTGTTTAACGTAAATAAATCGAGGAGTAATGTTACCGATTTGTTCGCACAGATTATGAAAACTTGCTTCGGATTTGTTTCTTTATTGCGCGCCGTTATCTGATCGGAACTGATTGCTTACATCTTTAAGAAGGGCGGCATTGATCATTCAAAATCAATTAACATGAATCGCAAACTTATGATCTGTGAATAATATTGTATATTACTATTGTAGAAGCATGTCAATGTTTGTATATGTACATTGGATACTGTAAAGACACTGTAATTGTCGCATATAAATATAGTGCGCTTCATCATATTATGTGTGTTTTTTATGGTTTAATATGTGATCTAAGATGTGGCTAGGCATTTTTAACCGACTTCGAAAAAGGAGGAGGTTACTCAATTCGATCAGTATATTTTTTTTTTTTTTTTTTTTTTTATTATTATTATTTTTATTTTCTATGTGTGCCCGCCTATTACGCCTAGCTGGATGCACCGATCGGAACGAAACCTTTTGCATCTGGTAGGTTCTGACTCCCCATTGGTACCATTATCAAAAAATTTTTCATTTTTCAATTGCAAAGTGTTGTTATTGCAAAAAAACCGGCAACTTTTGAAATAAACTTTTCTCGATTTTAGTGCGCTTTTAATATCTTATCACGGACATGATTCTGAACAATTTTGTTCCTATAAAAATTTCGCGGAAAGCTTTAGTTTTCGAGATATTAGCGAAAAATTGTTGAAAAGTTTTGAAATCAACTTTGGACGATTTTAATGTCCTTTTAATATGTTATCAGGGGCACGATTCTGAACAACTTTTTCCTTATCCGCAATTAAGGGGAAGCTTTAGTTTTCGAGTTATTAGCGAAAAACTATTGTTACTAATATGTATATTGAATTCTACGTATGCCTCCGTGCCTCTGGTGGTGTATGAGTCAACATGCAATCGCCGATTTTATTTACCAATTTTACAACAATTAATAAAAAAAAAAAATTGAAAAACGAATATCCATGTTGTCTTTTACTTAATTATGTTCATGGCATTTACGCGGACAAAAAAAAAGCCCGGAAGAACTGTCTCACAGTATCCTATAAAATTCTCCCCATTCCACTAAAAAGCGTGAAATAAAATAATTTTAAGAAAAAAAATACACCGACTTCGAAATGCACTAAAAAGTATAAAATAATTTCTATTTCATTCAATCATACAATTACGTCACAGATATGAATGAAACCTATTTACTCGTTAGGTAGTGTATTAAATACATTTCAACCTTTTCGGAGGCGGCGCAAAATTAAAAATACCTCAGTAAACGTTGCTGCCAATAATCAGTTGATTGTGGTATGGCGTATTGGAAATTAATAAATCCTGAGAAAGAATATGATTCATTATAGATATATCTGGGACTATACGTAAATGTAACGACTGCATCTTCATTTCGTAACGTTTCTGATATAAATGAAATTGAATCTACTTCTTTCGCGTGTGGAAGCCATGGATCTAAGAACCTATAAACGGAGCCCACGACGCGGGAATTACCAAATTTGCGGCAGATCGGCTCTATCTTTATAGAATATGCGGCGATCGAGTCTTTCCGTCGCATACTCTATGAATCTAGATAGACCATAGTTCCATTCTATACGCACTAACACCTACTTCGCGGCGTGCTGTCGAGTTATATATATAGAAAAAAAATAGCTATACAAGCTTTGCCTATGTTCGGCTGTCTAAAGGTTGACATGTTCAAGAAAATCTTTTAATTTTGCGCCGCCTCCGAAAAGGTTGAAATGTATTTAATACACTACCTAACGAGTAAATAGGTTTCATTCATATCTGTGACGTAATTGTATGATTGAATGAAATAGAAATTATTTTATACTTTTTAGTGCATTTCGAAGTCGGTGTATTTTTTTTCTTAAAATTATTTTATCAATGCAAGGACTATCTATTAGGTTGGGGAATAAGTTCGTGGCGTTTTGACATTTTCTTTTTTTTACAGTGACCTTTTGCAATTTGCAAGAAGTTATAATATGCATTCGATAGAGCTCTTTCTGCTCTACAAAACTGTGTTAATCGTTTTTTTCAGCAGATTCATTCGTCATTACTATTGAGGCTCTGAAATGGAATATCTAGGAGGTAAAAATGAGCACTTTCGACACTCGCTCTTCTTCGCTTTTCATCGCGGCCAAAAAAGCTGCTGAAGCAGCCTAGGATATTTGCAATGTATACGGAGAAGGTGTCATAGATGAGTCGACAGCACGGAAATGGTTTGCAAAATTCAAAAATGGCGATTTTAACGTCGAAAACCCGCTCCGCAGCGGAAGACATTCTGAGTTCGATGAAGAGCGTCTCCGAGCACGTGTAAAGCAGGATGGTCCTCAAATTAGTCGTGAATTAGTCGAAAAAATGAACTGTGACCACAAAACTATTCTCAATCATCTCCATTCAATGGTATTTGTCGAAAAATTGGGAGCCTGGGTGCCTCACGAAGTGAACGCTACGAACTTATTGCCCAACCTTAGGTTGAATTTTGCAAACCATTTCCGTGCTGTCGACTCACCTATGACACCTTCTCCGTATATATTGCAAATATCCCGGCCTGTTTCAGCAACTATTCACAACTTTTCATAACTTTTTCGCTGCGATGGAAAGCGAAGAAGAGCAGGTGTCGAAAATGCTGCTTTTTACCTTCTTGATATTCCATTTCTAAGCCTCAATAACAATGACAAATGAATCTACTGAAAAAAACGATTAACACAGTTTTGTAGAGCAGAAAGAGCTCTATCAAATGAATATTATAACTTCTTGCAAATTGCAAGATGTCTCTGTAAAAAAAAGAAAATATCAAAACGCCACGAACTTATTCCCCAACCTAATACTATAAAAATCCTGAAGTCCCGATAATCTAAACCTGCAAAATCTCAATATTCGAAATTAATTTTATTTTCCTCTCACACGGAATCAGCACTCGATAAGTTGCACAACCCTTAATATTCCTTCCTTGAAAATGGTTAAAAAACGTTCTGTAACATTATCACAAATACAGTGAACACATTTCAAAAATTTTGTACTCTGAAAGCGATTTAAACGAGATGTACCTCATCGCAACCCAGTGGACTTTTACGAACACAGCCATAACATTAATGTTTCCCATGAAGTGTATCAGCCATTTTCAGTAAACTGAAAACTGTAGATCACCACTAATTATTTCAACAAGAAGAAAAGTCGGCTCGAATGATTCTAGCAATAAAGTTTGCTCGAACACGTAAATCCGACGACGATCGCGGTAAGAAAAAACGTCAGAAGAAAGCGTTTGGTCACCGAACTTGACACAGCAATTATTTCTTAGTACTGCGAATGTAAAATTGCCTAATATACGGGGAGAGGAATAATTACAGGAAATTGCTGAGAAACGCTCTATGGACAGGCATGAACTTTCGAGCATTATTATTTTATCAACTTAGCGAACGCACCCTATCGAAAACGGATGTCACTGAATAGTGATTTCATCGACGCTTGCGATGAAGGTAACAACATACTTTTTTCAGATTATCTTAACGTTATTAACAAAATATCTGGACAATCTTTTCTAATTTTTATTTCAAGTTTGATATACCTTAAGTGTTACTTCGTGGTGCTTTTATGTGATGTGATCGTGAAATGAATGTAATATAATTATTTTTAAATTAAGAGTGAAAATTTTGAACCGTCGAGTTTATACGATGTATGAATTTACACAACGGAAAGTACTAAATTCATATGTACAAACATAGTAGATTAGGAAGTCTCAAATTTAATATAAAATATGGTTAAATGTAGAAACTTTGTGACACTGTTTAAGTTAAATCATCGTCAACCAGTATTTTGATAAATGTGATTATTGAATATGGTTTCTGACAATTCAATATTAAATATGGTCCTTAATAATTCAATATTAAATAAGGTTTCTGACAATTCAATATTAAATATGGTTCCTAATAATACAATATTAAATATGGTTCCTGACAATTCAATATTAAATATGGTTCCTGACAATTCAATATTAAATATAGTTCTTGACAATTCAATATTAAATATGGTTCCTGACAATTCAATATTAAATATGGTTCCTAACAATTCAATATTAAATATGGTTCCTAATAATTCAATATTAAATATGGTTCCTGACAATTCAATATTAAATATGGTTCCTGACAATTCAATATTAAATATAGTTCCTGACAATTCAATATGAAATATGGTTCCTAACAATTCAATATTAAATGTGGTCCTTAATAATTCAATATGAAATATGGTTCCTAACAATTCAATATTAAATGTGGTCCTTAATAATTCAATATTAAATAAGGTTTCTGATAATTCAATATTAAATATGGTTCCTAACAATTCAATATTAAATATGGTTCCTGACAATTCAATATTAAATATGGTTCTTGAGAATTCAATCTTAAATGTGGTTCCTGACAATTCAATATTAAATAAGGTTCCTAACAATTCAATATTATATATGGTTCCTGACAATTCAATATTAAATATGGTTCCTGACAATTCAATATTAAATATGGTTCCTAACAATTCAATATTAAATATGGTTCCTCATAATTCAATATTAAATATGGATCCTGACAATTCAATATTAAATATGGTTCCTGACAATTCAATATTAAATATAGTTCCTGACAATTCAATATGAAATATGGTTCCTAACAATTCAATATTAAATGTGGTCCTTAATAATTCAATATAAAATATGGTTCCTAACAATTCAATATTAAATGTGGTCCTTAATAATTCAATATTAAATAAGGTTTCTGATAATTCAATATTAAATATGGTTCCTAATAATTCAATATTAAATATGGTTCCTGACAATTCAATATTAAATATGGTTCTTGAGAATTCAATCTTAAATGTGGTTCCTGACAATTCAATATTAAATAAGGTTCCTAACAATTCAATATTATATATGGTTCCTGACAATTCAATATTAAATATGGTTCCTAACAATTCAATATTAAATATGGTTCTTGAGAATTCAATATTAAATATGGTTCCTGTAAATTCAATATTAAACACAGTTAACCGATTCTTCATTAAACAAAGGATATTTCAGGACGAGGATATACAAATAAAAGACGTGCTAGTCCTAAACGAGCGCATCTTTTGGATGTGCGACGCTTGGCCACTGAGCACTTCCTACAAGAAGTTCATCATTTACATGTCCTACCTCTCCTTCCACATCGTGATCATGTACATGGACCTGTACGACGTGACGGGTGACTTGGGCCTCATGGTGGAGAACATAATAAACAACACAATTATTACGACAACATATTTAATGCTGTTTCTATTACGATTCAACAAATTGATTAAGAGTGCGGTCGCTATGGTGAAACGCGAGCTCGCGGAGGATGATTTTCGAAATAACGAGGAGAGACAGCTGTATCTGTCTTATAATATCATCTGTGACAATTTTGGCAGATACGCTGTGAGAACGACGATTGTTATAGTGGTGATGTTGTACAGTACGCCTATGTTGAAACTGTTGAAATCGGCCTCAGGTATTTTTTAAGCAAGTATGTGTATATGGTATTGTAAAAAATATGACGATATAGATTGTTTTTGTACTGTACAGCTGTGGGAAGAAATTTGGAAAATAATTATGTAAGGGAGTCTTCTCAGATTGAGTTTACATTATAATAGATAAAGAAAAATATCTTATTTTTCACATACAGTGAACGTTCATATGTTCCTCACATGTTCATATGTTCGCAAGAAATTGTAACTATATATGTTATTTCATAAATACATATGAATGCTATAAAATAACATATCATACTACAATATCTTGCACTAACAACGTCTTTTGACTCAACGCACATAAAACCAGAGAAGTTACCTAGCTGAGTAATAAATAAAAATTACAGCTCGAAAATAATTTTAAAACCTTAATGATAATGTACCTAAATAGAGGAGCTAAATTTCAATTTTTTGTGTGATACGACAACAGCTTAATACAGAAATTTGTTTCACTTAAGAACCATTAATGAAAACTAACCATAATGAAGACATTATTCTTGTTCACAGGAGATGGTAATACCACAAATATTTGCGAAATGCCAATACGAATTCGACCATTTCTGAATTGCGACAGTTTAGGAAACTATATTCTGATGTATGTGTACGAGTGGCCAGTGATGGGAACAGGGATATTTCATATAAGTAGTATAAGTCTGCTACTTAACTTGGTATTACACGTGTGTGCTAAATTTGCGATTTTGTCGTATCGTATACAAAACGTCGTAGAGGACTCTCAAGACTCTTTCCAACGAAAAGTTAAGGAGTTAGTGGAAAGACACGTGGAACTAATATCGTAAGAAATTATACATTTGTCATTATATTAATACAAATGTATGAATGTAATTTTCTAATTGTATAAAAAAGCAAGGTGTAATTATACCTATTTCGTACTTCATTGTAAATTCATTCTTAATTCATTCTTCACTGTATTTGTTACTTATAGGGTGGCGAATACTATCAATGCAGCGTTGCAATTCATCCTCGCGCTGGAACTTTTGCAAACAAGTATCAGAATGGCTGTATTGTTATACACGATACTTATGCTAGAGGTATACTTCAATTATTCCTTTCTGAACACATGCGAGAAAATTAAGACACTGGTAACTGCAGCAATGATGGCGAACGTACGACAGACACAATTATTTTATCACGTCCATAATTTTCACACTTCTGTTACAAAAAATAGTACGGTCTTTCAAAAATTTTAACTCTGCTCAATTTAATCTAGAATCATGAATATTTATCATGATGCCATTACCATAATCAATGAATCTTACTGTGGCCACAATCAGTATAATCAAGTATGTTCAAGTACACATATATACTTAAGTATGTTCACCGCCATGTAACTACAATTACATTGAAATGCATGAGTACACAAAATTTCAATCTTTCCTACATAGATTTAACTTATTATCTGATAGAATGAATTTTTATTTTTCCCATATCGATTTGTTCATATATTTTCTTTCCAGGATGACGAAGTCATGGAAATGTTCACATACAGCCTATACGTCATGATAGTCACCTCTATGTTATACCTGTACTCGTTCATAGGTGAACAATTACAGACAGAGGTAAGTTCTTCCCCTCAAACCACGTAAATAAAAGTACGAATAAATTTCTGTTCAGTCCATAAAAGTAAACGACGCGTACTACAACGTTAACTGGCTGAAACTGTCGACACGCGACCAGAAATTGCTACTGTATTGCATGTGCAATGGACGTAGAACACTGAGTCTTACTGCAGGAAAATTCTACTCGTTCTCGCTGTTCGGTTTTATCAAAGTGAGTAAATCTCGTAAACAAATAGAGAAGTAATATTACCGATTTTTATTTGTTCGGACAGATTATGAAATCTTGCTTCGGATTTGTTTCCTTATTGCGAGCCGTGGTCTGACTGCCTCTTACAGCTTGAAGTGTCATCAAAAGACATTAGCCGAAGTCCTCGTGAATTTCAAGCTTGTGTTCTGTGAATGATATTGTATATTACTTTCGGATTGTAAAAATGTGTCAATATTTGTATGTACATTGAAGTATACTGTAAAGACACTGTAACTGTCGAAACTCTGAAAGCGATTCACACAATATTGCACCTCAAATCCAAACCAAATCTAGTCCATATTTCGATACACACTGCGTTAAACACATCGGGTAGCCACATTGTTCATCGATGCTCTTCTAGAACTCCACGACTTCTTCACTCAGAGTGAATTAACTCCGCTCATCTTCAGTGAACCGACCCATCGAGGGATCAGCAGTAATTATTTCAACAATGAAGTAAACTCGTCGGGGTTAGAGTGATTGTGGCAACAAAGTTTCTTCGTACATGTCAATCAGACATCCATTAGGGTAAGAAAAAATGTAAGAAGAGATCGTTTGGTCACTGAACTTGTAACAGTAATTGTACAATTATTACAAGTACAGCGGACGTAAAATTTTCTAATGTACGGGTACAGTAATAATTATAGGAAATTGCTGAGAAAGGCGCGCTATGGACGGGCAAGAAGTTTCAACTGCGATTATCATTTTATCGATTTCGCGGGTGAAACGCGCCCTACCGAAAAGGGATGGTGATTTCACCGACGGTCGCGATGAAGGTAAGATGCAATTATATGTGACCATATTTGAAGCTCTTTTATTTACGTGAAATAATGTGAGTTCATTTATTAAAGTAAGTTCATTTAGTTTATACTTATTGGATACTTTTGAAAAATAGTAAAGATATGAATGGACTTTAGGGTAGCTTTGTTCTTTTTTGTGGTATTCGAGGTTTTTTGTAGTTCCTTGGTCTTGCGTTTAATGTACAATATATGATGCAGGATTTCTACTTTAACAATATTACCATACATGGTATTTTGACATAATCACATGTGTTGAAATTACATTTGACTTTCCGAATTCCTTCGACAACCCCAGCTTCAAAACTGATAATGTGTGTGCATTGTTGTGCGATGGTTCTCTGTGTCCTAATCGTGATACACCTTTCACAATCATTTTAAAATTAATAGTCAAAGTGTTAGAACTTGAAATTAAGAAATGTGACATTGAGCGTGTGTTGAATGTGTGACGGAAATTTAATATATCGATATAAACATACTGTACCAGAAAACCTTGAATGAATTCTGAATACCCTAACATTTTACAAGGATGTCCGAAATATCTCGCCACTTGCCGGTACCATAACAAACACTATAACTATATTTAACTATAACTGTACAACTCTATTTCAATTGAATAACGCATACTTCCAGCGCAAGCAAATGCAAGTAAAAGACCCGCTCATAATAAACGAACGCGTCTTCTGGCTATGCGACGCCTGGCCTCTGAACAATTCGTACAAGAAATTTGTGATGTACATGTGCTACTTCTCGATTCACTTGGTGCTCATGAACCTGGACCTGTACGACGTGGTGGGCAATTTGCAACTCATGGTGGATAACATAGTAGACAACACGATCTTTACAACAACGTATCTGATGTTGATTCTACTACGATTTAGCAAGTTGATTAAGAACGCGGTCGCCATTGTGAAACGCGAGATCGGGGAGGATGACTTTCGGAACATGGAGGAGAAAGAATTATACCTGCATTACAATATGATCTCTTACAATTTTGGCAAATACACAGTGAGGTTCATCTGTGTTCTAGTGGTATTGTGGTATAGTAGTCCTCTGGTGGTACTGTTGAATTCGGGCTCAGGTATTTTTTAAGCAAGTATGTGCTAGAATGCGGTAAAAAGTATAATTGTCACAGAAAGATTATAACAGAAGGATAACAGAAGATTTATAACAGAACTATAGATTTTTAAAAAGAATGTGACTAATATAGAAAAGCTAAATTTCAATTTTTTGTGTAATACAATAACTTGCTAGTATAGAAATATGATTAAATTAAAAATTATTCTTGTTCGCAGGAGATGCCAATAGTTCAAAGCATTACCAAATACCGATACGAGCACGTACTTTTCTAAATTACGAAGACAATTTACGAAACTATATACTGATGTACATGTATCAAATACCTCTGATGCCTACAGGGGTGTTCCATCTGAGTACTATTATTCTGATACTGAATTTGGTATTACACGTGTGTGGGAAATTTTCGATTTTGTCGTATCGTATACGGAACATCGGAAAAAATGATTCGGAACAGCCTTTACAACTGAAAGTTAAGGAGCTGGTGGAGAGACACGTGGAATTGATTGCGTGAGTATTCTACATTCACACTTTAATCAGTCAAATGATATCTGGGGTGGACAATGTTTTTGGAGAATTAATTTAATCAAACTTGATGTATCTTGCAAGCAAGTCATTTGACCAATTTGGTTGTTTAGTGAAATGACTACAAGCAAGTAGTGTCTGCTAATATTTTTTAATTCATTATACATTTGTTGTTTAGGGTAGCAAATACTATCAACTCAGCGCTGCAATTCATCCTCGCGCTGGAACTTCTACAAACAAGTATCAGACTGGCTGTAGTCTTGTACACCATACTTATGCTACGGGTACTTCAATTATTCTTTTTTAAACTAAAACACATCTAGAACTAAAAATACTAGCTGTCAAATTATGGCGATTATAGCAATGGCGGTGAACGTATGACATATATGTCATAACATATGCATCATATCATGCGTATCATATGTATACATAATTTCATTGCTACATCTATAATTTTTTGCCAAGGAAAAATAGTACGTTGTTTCCAAAATTATTTTTGACCTTTGAATATTTCCCACAACGAAACTGTCATAATAACTATTATGAAAAAAGAAATATCACAGCAACAATTATCAGTACGTCTTAACCCCTTGCCGTGCCATTTATTTATGAGGTGCGTCAGTCAAGACTAACCATTCAGGACTATAACATTAAAACGAACAAAGAAAATCAAAATGTTCTAAGTATTTTATATTCAGGGATCCTTGACAACGCAAATTATAGTTGGATCTAAAATTCAAGTTGAAGAGTATTCAAAATTTGAGTAATATTAATCACATCTGAGTTGTGAGTGCGTCACGAGTGAGACTTGTCAAAACACAGGAAGGGGTTAAGCAAGTTCACCACTATTGGTATACTGACTGTAACCATACTGAAATCCACAAGTATACAGAATTAAAATTTTTCCTGTATGGAATTAATTTATTTAATTTCTAGGATGACCAAGTTGTGGAATTTCTTACTTACGGTCTATACGTCATGTTAGTCACCTGCATGCTGTATCTGTACTCATACCTAGGTGAACAGTTACAGTATGAGGTAAGTGTCATCTAACAATTGCAGATATAGTAATAACAAACTATATCAATGCTATATCAATGCTGTGTTAATATTATATCAATGATAAATCCATTTTCAGTCCACAAGAGTGAACGACGCATACTACGAAGTCAACTGGCTGAAGATGTCCACCCACGACCAAAAATTGCTGCTATATTGCATGGGTAATGGACGCATAACACTGAGTCTTACAGCCGGCAAATTTTACGTGTTCTCCCTATTCGGTTTTATTAGTGTGAGTAAATCTCCTTCACCGCAATAACTAAAAAAATAATATTACCAACTTTGTTGAACAGATTATGAAAACTTGCTTCGGATTTGTTTCTCTGTTACGTGCCGTGATTTGATCTCCGAATGCTACTTGCAGCTCGAAGTATCATCAGGAATACGGAAGGACGTTGTTCATTCGAACTCGGTTAACATATGCATTTGTATGTACCTGGAGTTTATGTTCTATGAATGATATTGTATATTTCATATTGTAGAAACGTGTCAATGTTTGTATATGTACATTGAAATCTAGTGTAAAGATTGTTAATGCTGGATATAAATATATGTATATAAAAAGTGCGTTTTATTATACGAATTGATGTATTGTATGCACGTGTTGTATCTATGTTAGTATGTAGAAATAATAAGTTTAATATGGGAGAAGTGTTTGTTGAATTCATTCTTGCACTTGCAATTCTTAGGAGTTGAGATATCTAAATTCCAATGCTTCAATTTGACGAGGTATCTAAATTCCAATGCTTCAATTTGACATTCCGAAGTTTGACATTCTCAATGTTCCAAACTAATTTCATTTTCACATTTCTACGCATCAGCAGTTGATAATTTGCACAACTCTCATTTTCTTGCGAACTGTTAATTTTACGCAACGTCATCACAAGCACCGTGCACATTCTAGCGAAAGGTTAAACTCGTTTGCAAACGATTCGATCACAATCACTTGCACTACGTCGCTCAATCCATCAAAGAATGAACACGCTATTCCACCGCGCCAGGTCTTCCAGAGAACTTTATCTCTCCCAATAAATATTTTACATCAACCACTGTTCTCTCCTCGTTTTCCTCAAACTATAAAGTATCGGAAAACCACCGTTGATTGCTTCGCTACGCTCCATGCGAGTGATTTCAGCGTTTAAAATTCTGTCATTAATTCGACGATCAAATCGCAAGAAAATGATTTGAATTTCCAAAAGCAGTTATTATTCGCGATGATTGCGAATGGAAACTTAGCCGAAGTTATAGAGCGGTAATTGGAGAAAATTGCTGGGCAATATGCATCATGGATGCGCGAGAAGTTTCGAAAGCGATTATAATTTTATCGATTTTGCGTATAAAATACGGCCTGCGGAAAATCACCGGCGACCGACCGTGATTCCATCCTGAGTCGTGATGAGGGTAAGATTTAAATCAATTCGAAGCTGTTAGACTTGTAAAATTTCATAATGTTACGGTGATTTCGTTTTTCTTGTGATGCAAGACGTTCTGTGAGATCACATATTTTTTAGAAAACTGCTTACGTAGTCATTCAAGCTATACTGGTGCCATTTTGTGATACGTTTTTATACTACTATTTTTCAATTATATTAAGATTGACAGCAACTATCAGAGTTTATTATAAAGTTTTGAAATTTGGGAATATAGTCCTGCTGATATTATTTGATGCTCATTACGATTTACTTTCTATACCATGACTACAAGTGTGTGCCAAATTATATTTCAGTCAAATAATCTGGTCAGAACTTATGTGAAATATCGTATTTTAAGTTGCTACTGATAATATAGGAAATGTCGTCTAATAGTCATGATACATTTTATTCTTCTTCGTGGTGTTAAAGGTTTGAGTTGTGCAATCTCTTTTCTGAGGAAATTATTAATCGTACAACTCTTCAGACTTTAAGCTAACAGGAAATAAGTGTTATTTCGTAATAGTTTTAAATGAAGAAATCTTGTCAGCCTTCCCGAACTTCGAAACATGGATACACATTAACAATATTAACGTTTCTGCATTTTCTCCACGTTTCAAATTTAAAAGACTCGAGTGATATTTTGTGAAACTTTCATGTAATATTACTATGTCTTTAAATATTTTAAAATAAATTGTGAAGAAATTGAGTGATTAAAAATTGGCGATCGTAAGCAACTGATCACTCGATATTGATATGATGTAACAAAAAATTACAAACGCAGTCCTAAATATTATATCTCCTGTCGTTTCTTGAGATTCTAAATTACCACCTTATAACCATCTCGTGATAACTATTATTACCACCCTGTGATACTGAACCTAACCTAACTATAGCTACGCGAGTTTGCATAGAATAACGCATATTCCAGGATCAAGAGACTCAAATAAAGGACGTGCTCATTCTGAACGAGCGTGTCTTCTGGATATGCGACGCCTGGCCATTGAACAATTCCTATAGGAAGTTCGTGATGTACATGTCCTATCTCTCAGTTCATATGGTGATCATGTACATGGACCTGTACGACGTGATGGGCGACTTAGAACTCATGGTGGAGAACATTATAGACAACACGATCGCCACGACTACATATTTGATGCTGTTTCTATTTCGATTCAGCAAGTTGATCAAGAACGTGGTCGCCATGGTGAAACGAGAGCTCGCGGAGAATGATTTTCGAAACAACGACGAGAAACAACTGTATCTGTCTTATAATATCATCTCTGACAATTTCGGCAAATATGCAGTGAGAACCACCGCAGTTATAGCGGTGATGTGGTACATTACTCCCATGTTAGAATTGTTGCAAGGCTCAGGTATTTTTTGAAATGTGGCGCAGTTAGATATTGCTTGATAAATCTACAAGAGTGTGTATAGGTGTGCATTAATCAATCCTTGTTTGCAGGAAACGATAATTCAACGATGTACCGGTTACCGTTTCGAGTTCATTCTTTTCTCGATTACGAAGATAACTTGAAGAACTACATGCTGATGTACGCGTACCAAATGCCTCTGATGTTCATAGCATTGTTGCATATAAGCAGCATTAGTCTGCTGC
Source organism: Megachile rotundata (assembly GCF_050947335.1). Taxonomy (NCBI): domain Eukaryota; kingdom Metazoa; phylum Arthropoda; class Insecta; order Hymenoptera; family Megachilidae; genus Megachile; species Megachile rotundata. The sequence goes on along the minus strand of NC_134987.1, from coordinate 8,529,197 downwards.
TAAGCTTGGTGTTACACGTGTGTGGTAAATTTTCGATTCTGTCGTATCGCATACAAAATATCGCGGAGGATTCGAAGAACTCTTTTCAGCGGAGAGTTAAGGAATTGGTGGAAAGACACGTAGAGTTAATAATGTGAGTACTCTCTTACTTCGTTATGAATCATATAAAAATTTATGTAATAGAATAAAACAGTCGAGTCGGTTAAAATCTGTTATTTGCAAAAAATTTATATTTTGCAAATCTCCAAATTTTGACATACCCTGAGTACATAAATATTTATGTAAAAAAACTTGTCTGATCTTTTCTTAATCTCGAAGCAATACAGAAGTCAAGATTTCACAGTGCATTTGCACAATCAAAATGTATATACTTCAATAAATGTATTTTAATAAAATATATAATATTGTAATTTATAATAAAAAAATTTTAAACCAGTCAGATGTGTCAAATATATAATATGTTACATTAAAATAACTGAAAAAGAATACCACGTACAATAGTGCTCCAAGAGTCAAATAGTGATTTTCGAATTTATTCCACATATCTTGCACTTATTGCTTATAGGACCGCAAACACCCTAAACTCAGCGCTGCAATACATACTCGCGATGGAACTCATACAAACAAGCATCAGAATGGCCGTCTTGATGTACACGATTCTGCTGGTACGTCCACAACAATTAACTAACGCTTTCTCAAATTAAAAACTTTCAAAGAACTTAAAGGGCTTGATGTCAGTTAGAGCAATGGTGGCGAACCTATGACGTGCACAAAATTTGGCACCTCAATGATGTACACTACAGGTGGTATTTCCTTATACGATTACAGATTATTCAACTTTCTTTATTGTTACAGTATGTGCAAGTAAGATTTTGTTTCAGATAAGAATTAAGTAACCGATACAAGTTTGCAGCGCACCAGAGATATAATTACAGTAGATAAGCTGTTACTAACTGCCCGAAGATTTGGTAAAATCGATTTCAATTCTAGAAGATGAAGATAGCACAAATTTTATTAATACTTTGTTTGTATCAAGATTTGTAACGACACTATTCTGTAACAATTCATTTTTCCTTCATTTTTTATTATAATCATCAACATAATAAATATTTGTACTTTATTATATCGTTGTTTTTAAGTTACATTGAAATCTCTGTAAACCCGGTAATAAAAATCGTTGTAGTTCAGAAAGGTATGATTTACAATCTTGAGAAGATCTTTAATAAAAAAGAACAGCTGTAATAATGAATGCAGTGTTACATTGTCTAACATTTACCCTCAAAAAGTTCGCCACCATTGAACTATTCAAATAATTACAGTGGCAATGAATATAAAAAAATTCCAAATTTTTCAGTACGGATTAGTGAATTTATACTTTCGTTTGTAGAGTGACGACGTAGTGGATATATTCACGTACGGTTTGTATGTCACGATAGTCACCTTGATGCTGTATCTGTACTCATACATAGGTGAACGATTACAGATCGAGGTAAGTCCTCTCGTCTAAACTACGCCAATAAAAGTATCAATATATTTCTGTTTAGTCGAAAAAAGTGAACGACGCGTACTACGACGCTAACTGGCTGAAACTATCGATCTACGACCAGAAATTGTTGCTATACTGCATGTGTAATGGACGCAAAACGCTGAATCTTAAGGCCGGAAAGTTTTACTCGTTCTCGCTGTTCGGTTTTATTCAGGTGAGTAAATCTTGTTCAGCAGACGAGAAAGTAATATCATCGATTATCGTTTGTAACAGATTATGAAAACTTGCTTCGGATACGTTTCTTTATTGCGGGCCTTGATCTAATCTGAACGCGGAGTCTCTAGAATGTTTTCACTTTGGAGTTCAAAAGTAAATTTTACAGAAAATTGATCGGGAGTATTTTATTTGAAATTTATATTTTATACTTTTGTGTTGTTAAATCGTGTCATAGATGTGCATTGAAAGCTACCATTCGATATGCAAAAAAATAGTTATAGTATTGATGAAACATTGTAAATGTTGAGTGTAAATATATGACAATTTCGTATCATGTGTATGAATCGATTTTAGTTTAGATTTTGCTTAGGATCATCTTAGATTCTTTGTAAAATATCTGTGAGCTTCTAGAATTACTCCAAACTTTCCATAGGTACTTAAAGTCTCCATAAATATCTGCAGAACCTCCCGATATTTCTCTTAGGATCTTAAGCTTTCTCTCTAAGTTTCTAGTATCTCCATAAATTCTCATTTGAATTTTCCTAGGATCCCCAGATTTTGACAAAATTTATTAGCCTAAAATTTCTCTGATGTCTACTAACTCGTCAGACATTGTAGGAGAAGTTAATTTCCTTCAACCAAAGTGTCTACAGTCACCCGTCGCTAATCGCAAACAAGTACCGGTCACATATCACGAAGCATATCAGTCGTCAAACAGTAACCCCTTTGAAATACAAAAGAATCGATTACCTGATTGTTTTACAACAGTCAATAAAGTCACAGGAATTTTATTGAAGATAATTTGCGTTATAACATGCATAAATATGACAAATGACACCCTATATATTCATTTACAATTATAATTGAGTCCCAATTTTGAATCAGTGAACACGCGATTATACGATTTTAAAAGATTAAGATCTATGCGTACACAGTCTGAATGATAGATATTCTACACGTAAGTTGAATAACCTTCAAATGTTTCCGATGTTTCTAGATAGCGATTTTTTTGCTTTAACATTCTAATCATATCCTTGAATACATTTAAATCCATGTTCAGTAGCGGACTAAACGAGGACGGTGAGTGCCCTCGCTGCCTTCCGAGATATTATGATACATCTCGGAAAGATTCATTTCTATTACGCCATAAAATTACTCTTACATGTGTATTAATTTGTCTGTTTATTATTCTTGATAAAATTTGATCAAGTCAATGGATCATTCTTGTTTCTCTTTTTTTTTATTATGTAAATAATTCAAGTATGGATTATTATAGCAGAAAAGAAGAATCAAAAATATATTTTTATGTAGTCCTTTAATGCTTTTTTGCCCCTGTCCATGTTTGTTCACTTTAGTACTTTCAAGTAATATGGAAAAAAATTTGAAATTTAAAATAAAAGTTACGAATTTCACAAAGAATAGTACAACTTGAGAGAGTCTTCATTAAAGTTCAAAATAATAATTCATAATGCTTTTACTGACACATTGATTACCATTTCATAATTGTTTACAGCGTTACACTTTGTTGCGAGATAGTCAATTAATTATCAAGTTTGACACTAGCAATTGTCGCACGATAAATGGATGTTAAATGAGTTGAATTGGCTCGCTTTGTTCTGTGGAAATTTTTATTTGTCGGTAATACGATCTCTGCACAAGACAAATATAGTTCTATCGATATACAGGGTGAGTCGCAAGAAACAAAACATTTTAACATTCATTAAAATAATAAATTTTATTCGCAAAAGTTATGTGATGCCATGATAGTACTTTTCCATAAAATAGCTGTGAATTCGCTAAGTAATTAGAATTCTACACGTGGTCGCTTTCACTAGTCATCAAGCTAAAAAGATATTGACCTTGAAATTTCTGTTGAACGCCGCCTGTGAAAAATCGTTACCCGCGTTATGGCGCCATAGAGTCTAGATAACGTTTGCGAATGAGCTTTATTCATATTTCCACGTATGAATGGTTTATTACCATAATTCCACAACGACAGAAGTGTCATTTACTTCCTACTTTTACAATATTTTATTTTAACTGCTTTAGCTATAAAAATATTCTATGAACAATTCACGCAATGGATATTTAGGTGTTCTGTTTCTCATGACTCACCTTATGTAACAAAGATCTGAAACTAGCAGGAAAAATGTTCTTTGTTAAAAAAGTTGCTCGTACAATCACAAAATGATTCAAAAGGCTTGTAACTATTTGTATTTTCCAACACGGGTTATAAAAATGGAATGACAAATGTTCGTTGTTATACGAACCACGTTCTGATAAATCACGTTCTACAAATTAAAGAGGTTAAGAGAGTATTGACACGAAATTATTGATGTACCGAATTTCTGTAACCAAATACCAACGATAAAATCACAGTATAAACAGTGCATTATCTGTACATTGGCATCAATTCATGCTACTGATAACTTTAACACTTTGACAGTTGCGTGTTTTATACAATCATAACTTTTCTATAAAATTCCTTTCTATGTCGAAACAGAGATTTCTACGAATTTTGCACGATGACCAACTTTTAATTTATAGGACAACAAATACTCTGACCCAGAAAGTTAATTCATCTATACAGAGATAGCGTATTTGTAAATTAATCAGAATCTTTTTATCACGTTTCAATTTTCCTCTCATCATTACTAGTTTTATCTATTCAAAATCAAAAGAACTTGCAATATACTACACGAGACAAGCAACACCAAAGTGTCAATAAATTACACAGAACACAAATTGCTCGATTGCAAACGCAGCTATAGGCTTTCACCTTTCCTACACATCGGTGTGATTAGTGTGCGATAAAAATGTAACTGAAACAAGAGTTCTTACAAAAAATTGATTTTCGCTGCTGCTACAAAGTCTCCGTAGTTCCGAAACACTTTGGCATCCAAATTTTCCGCGTACTCGCACCATGCAACAGCGTTTTGCCAACTGAAGAACGAGTAAAAGGGATAAACGTTTATATACACTACAGTCGACAACCCTCAACTTGGCATATGACCGAAACGTGGAAGGGATACGACTCCAATTGGTCAGATCAGTAAACGCACGCCTAGACTCACGTATTTTCGGCGGTAAGAACGATTGGCTTCAACGATCGCGCACGATTGAATCAAAGAAGAAGGAAAACAACGAACGTCTTGTGTGGTCACCGCGAACGTCAGAACGTCACGTTGGGACTGCTCGAGGTAGTGGTAGATGACCGAGTGGTTCCCCTTTCGTCTGGGACCTTCCCGCACGCCAACTTGAGGGTTGTAGACGGTACGTTGCGCGTACGTTGACCGCCGTACGGTATTGATCAATGTAATACGTTTACTTTATTGTTATCGTTTCAAATATTAGCTCATTTGGCTCCCAGGGTGTATCAATGCACCGATCAACTTGAGGCGAATTTGTCTTCTTCGAATTTGAACGAATGGGGTTCTCTCGGCTTTTCGAGTCACACTTGCTTTCAGTCAGGTTTCTTTGTTTGATCTCAAGGCAACGAAGTTACATGTTAACTGGAGAATGTGCACGAAAGTCACATACTGCAGAAGTGAGCCGTCAGCGCCATCCGTGGGCACCAGTATGTACAATCTTGTATGTATAGATTTTTGTATAAGGGTAAGAACGCAGTTAACATTTTTTCTAGTGGACCAGAAATCCTAATAAACGACCAACACACCTTTGCAAAATTTAAAGAATTGAACAATTGAAAATTTCAGAAAATTTTGCGGCTTGGAAAGTTAACAATTTAGAAATTGAAATATTTGCTAATCCCCCAAGAGGTAGTCTCTAAAATATAATTTTCACAATTTGAAAATTGTGTCCACATTTGTAAAACAATGAAAAGCTCTAGCGGTGAATTCACGAACGTCTGAAAAATGGCTGTGCTACACCGACAGCCACCTAAAATTCTCTTTCATTTATAATTTAACACAGGGAAACTAGATGACGTGGACAGTGTAGCACTCGATTTGACTCCTGAAACATGATTATCGAAAACGATGTTCATTATAAAAAAAAGAGTTTATTATTCGTAGCTGAGGTGGCGCGTGGTACATACATGAGGTTTCCGACTACAACAAGTCCTATAATTTCACGCAGATACTATGTACAGACAATGGGTCATGTTGTAATATTAATATCTACCATTAATTAACATAAGTCAACGTTACGGCTAAATTATTACCCCTTACATCTATTATCTGTGATTAATGTTCGAAAGATCGACGCTAAACACGAGACTCTTGCAAATGTTTCGCGTTGTTTTCTTTCGGTACGTGTTCTGTAGTGCAGTCAAGAGTAATGATTTATCTTCGTGTTGTCTTGATCGTTACAATGATGAGCCGATCAAGTGACAAATTTTGAAGAGGAGAGGTCATAGAAATTATTAAATTTTGAAATTTGAAAGTTATGAATGTTTGAAAATTTTTGAATTACACCTCATCACAGATTTGACTTGCACATCATTGTAACATACCTTCAGTCGCTAAAGAAAGACAATTTTTCACGCATGCACAGTTAACTCTTCTTCGAACAGATGGTTTCGTACAGCCATTATTTCACCTAATTATCACTTTGCTAAATTCATAAATACGAATGAATTTATACGAAAACGTTCAAGAACTTGATCACATAAATTTTCAGATGATTACGTAAAGTTATATAAAAAATATGGGTAGCCTCTGCAGACGCCATCATCCGAAGAAAGGTTAATTTCTTCTAACCAAAAAGAAGAAACTACACTTACAGTTACGTACACACAAATGTACTTAAAAAACGCTTCGATAGAAGTATCATAAAGCGAGCATTGATTGAGTTATTTAAAAAAAAGAAATAATAATAATAATAACAAAGACAAGAATCATCTGGATGGTAATAAATATTACTTTCGTAGACACATACAAAAAAAATGAAGGTACTATTTCTCTAGTTACATTAATCATACCTGTCTTCGTTCAGAGTATAAAAATATCTGAGTGATTAGTACCTAAGAAAAATATCGTCGCTCTTGTTAGTTAACTATGTAAGTACGTACAAGAGCGTCTTTTACGCCATTAGGATTTTACAACGATCGCATTCAATGTTTTCTTTCATCGCGCTAACAGCTTATTTGAGCAAAAATAATGTTAATGGACATTTTATTGTCTTGGTGTGTATGTTTCTATATTATTCTACGTATGTACGATAAGCTTTCGTTCGTTAAGGGAAGAAAAGTACAATTTTCAACGATATCGGAGAGATCATAATATACATAAAAATGAAATCAAAGAAGAAGGGAATATAACAGACACCTTCGGAACTCCTTCAAGCTTCATGAAGGTTTCACTATGTTTAATGATTTGCGTTTAAACGAAATGTAATCTAGCTATTACTGTATACGAGGTCTGTCAAAAAAGTAGTGGCACGAATTTAACGAAAGGAAGCTGGTAACACTGTATAAGAAAATTAGAACTTGTAAATTTGGAAATCTGCAAAAAAGACTCTGTTCCTGTAATATTCCACAAACCATCTCGTGTGAATACTATACTGTTTTCTAAAGAATGCAGTTGATTAGTAGTTTCTACATTGTCATTGCTTCTCTGACAGACCTCGCGTCTCGAGTATCCGCGACGAGCAGAAGAATCGTACACGATAAAATGGCACCCTGAGTTGAAGAAGCACGGTCTATGAAACTTTAAGTACTTATCGTCAGGATCTTTGATCAGCCGTTGTTTACCATTTGAAAACTTATCAAATCTTTCACGGCGTTATGGAATGTACCTTTATGGAGGTATAGAATTTCTGTAATGTTACAAGATCGGCAAAGCTCCTTCCCCTTTCTCGATTTCATCTTATGAATGCGACGCTCTCGTCGGGTCCTTTTTCACCGGGGACACGCCCGTCGAATTCGTGACTTTGTAAGCGTTGCCTTTGACCTCTGCAGGGTGTTTGTGAGTACTCGTTGAAGATTTCCTGGGAGGTTTTGTGATTTGCGTGGTCGACAGACCACTCACCGGATACTTGTTTCTGCTGGAAGTTCCGCCGTTGCTGCTTCTCGTGCCGTTCTTCGTGGACGTCGAAGACGTCGCCTCAGTCGGATGCTTTGGCATAACGAACGCTTTCGTTTGCTTCAGTAGGTATCGATCGTTGCACAACGCGGATATCAATGGCAAGTCTAAGTTGCGACTCTTTTCGCGAAGCGTTCGTATGTCTAACATTCCATCTTCTTTTCCTTCTTCGCGTTCCTCCGTTACGATCGTCCTCGATGACTTGTTCGGCGAAGAGGACGACGAAGAAGCGGACGGAAGTGGTTGATTCTTTTCAAGATTCTGAAACAATAATATTTAGATATTTCAGATAATATTCTAGCAGTGTATTTTACAAGAGCAGTCAATTATTCTCATTCCTAGCTTTCAACTTTTACTTTCATGTACAAAAATGTGTAGATTCATATATTCTCTGGGTTCTTTCAAAACTGAAAGCAAATAGAGATACTCCTTTCTATTACTTTTCTCTTTCCTCTCTCCTACTTCTCACAAGCTTTCACCATATACCGTCGAAAGAATACAAAAAATTCTCAGAGCAATCATAGAAATGAGTACCTAGGTACGTAAAAACAGACAACACGCAAATCCTACCTGTATTTCATAAGGAGGAGGCGGGGGAGGTGGTGGAAGCCTGCGGTGCTTGAGTTGCGGCAGTGACTGCAGCTTGATGCTGGAAGGCGATTCGAAACACTTCAGGATGTTCTCGTCGCTTCTCGTCCTCGAGAACGCGTGTAGCGTATGAGGATGAGCGGGCGCTGGTGGTTCGCGTCTAAGACTTTGACTTCCTGCGGACGAGCAGGTAGCCCCGCTGTACAGCGAACTCGTGCTGGCAGCGTAGTGGCTGCTCAGATTACTATGCGGCAAATAATTGTTAGAGCTAGTATCGCTGCTGCTAAGGTTCTGATTGGAAGCGTATTTAGAGGGTGACGAGAAGGAGGAACCGGGAAGGTACGGCGTGCTACGATACATCACTAATGATTTATTGTTGAACGAGGGATAAGGCGGTGGTGGATAAGCAGCCATGGCCGCCAGGAGAGATCCTTGTTTGGCGTCTATGTACTCCTGCTTCGACACGGCAGGATCTTTCAGAGGGAACATCACGTAGTCGACGTCCGAATACAGTTGTTGCTTATACTGTTCGATCTGCGACCTGGCAACTTGACTCGTGTAAACGGTAGCCAGGCTGGGTGGAGGCGGCGGAGGTTGTCTAGGGTGAATCATGGGTGGCGGAGGGGGTGGAGGAGGAGGTGGTGGTGTCAGGTAAGGCAACAGAACCGGACCACCTCGCGAGGCGTGCACGTCCAAATAATTATTCGGTCCGACGACAAGGGCCGCAACGGGAGCGTGAACCGGCGTGGGTTTCATTTTGTCACCGGGATAAGTGGGTGGTTGGATTCTGGGAGGTGGTTTGGGCGCAATCGAAGCAACATCGTTGGCGATGGTGGTAGCAACATTGATGTTGGTCTTCGAGGGTGTCAGATTGCCGTTGGTCTTGCTGTTTCCCAGGGTACTCTGGAACTTCGTAGACGTCACCCTCGACACGATCTCTTCGCTGCTGGTCGGATACAGCTTCGAAATCGCTTCCTGCCGAGTGACTTCCGATACTTCAGGATACGGTGGTGGAGGAGGTGGTTCCCTCGGTGTCACGGCATCGTTTCTGGGCGGCGTAGGTGGTGGTATCTGGATTCTTTCTCTCGGCGACGTGTAAGGAGGCGGAGGTGGTGGATCCGTTCTCCTCGGCGGCAAGGGAACGAACTCTCCTCGTGTCGCGTTGTACGGTGGCGGAGGAGGAGGTTCCCTCTCAATATCCGGTATCTTGGGTCGCGACGAGTTTATCGTAGCGTAGTCCATGCTCACCGGATACGGAGGTGGTGGCGGAAGCTGCCGGTCGCTGTCCGTCCTCGGAGGAGGAGGCGGTGGAGGCATAGTGACATAATCGCAGTCGGAATCCATAGAATTGCTGATAGTTTTTCGAGGAGGATATCGTCCGACGATCAAATCCGACAACTCGTCGGCCGACAATAATGGTCCTACGCTCGACGGGTCGCTACCGTCACCCCTGAAGCTTCCAGCACTGAGTATACTGTTGCTTCGGGATCTTGAGTCTTCCAGCTGTTGATCCAGAGACACGGCCGACATGGTGGACACCACGTTCGCGACATCCTCGTCACCTTTACAGACACTGTAAATCGGTTCTTGGTCTTCGGTACCGACGTCCTCCGTGTACACGTCGCTCGTCTCGGATCTAAGGCCACTGTGGATCGTGTAGAAACCGGATGTCACCGATGCTTCGTCGGTCGTCGACTGGACGGAACTTAAGGCACACATGTCACTCGCTGCCGATGACTCGTTTGCGTCACCGGTGGGTGAGTATAAATCTCCGATCCTTTCGTCCTGCATTTCGCTGCTCCTTAACGTGTACACTCCACTGGTCTCGCTGGCGATGTCAGTACCTAAAGAACAGAATTTGCAAAGTCTAAAGTTATCGATCCAGACAAAGGCTGGTCGGAATTATGCGATTGTTTTATTTTCAGCTGGTTTACTCCTACAAATGGTATCCCAATAAAATGTACACACGTTTCATTATTGGGTATATAATTCAACGGATGAAATTAACAAAGCCAAAAGTTGAAATCAAGGACATCCAGTATTTTTGCTATCATTTTCGTACTTTGTATTAACATTTATGAAAGTATATATTTTATTGACGCACTTTGCATCTGAATAAGCAACAGTGCATCGAAGAAACGGAATGCTCATTTCGCGAGTTGCTCAACTGGTTCCTCTGAAATTTCTTTTCCATTTTTCAGGTATCAAAATGCTACCTCGTATTTCGGAATTATACAGATAAAGTGCATCCCCGACGTTACATAGTATTTACATATTATTAAAAGTGTACCAAAAGAGAGTATATAAACTCGTTTAATTGAAAGAAATAAACCGATATCTTAACGGTGCGCAGGTAAAGACCCTGTTCGGTGTTGTAATCAGGATAAAATACGTTCTGTTGAAAATGCAACCTCTATAATCGCCTCCTCTTTTTTATTTGTGAAGAGAAAAAGAAAGAAAGGCGATTGTAACTCACCCGCATATTTGCCACCTTTTTTGCACCTGTCGTAAATGGCGCCAGGAAAACTAGCGGTTTCCGACGAAACCGCTGAATTCTGTGCTGTATGCGAGTAACCGAGCTCCAGACTGGATGTTGCCGAGGTGCGACGCATTCGTGGCGGTCCACCAGCAGGTGCATTCACGACCACGACCGTGCTACAGCTGCTACTGCATTGTGACCCCTCGGCAGCCGTTGCTGCACTCGACGCTAATCGCAATGCAGCCGTCGTAGGAGTGCTATCTGTACCGTCGACTTCTGAAAATTTTACGATTGCTTCAGGCATTCTACGACACAGTACTGAAATTTCATCGTACATGGTTAGGTAACCGTGGTTAATTGGTAACCCTGGTATGATATAAGAATAAATTGGTATGCAAAATATGGGAGAGTAACTGGGAGTGTTTTATGACTTTGTTGAAGAGTCAATTTCTCGACTTGGAAAATTAAAAATTTCTTCGTTTGACAATTTGATAATACATTACTATATGACTCAATTATTAAGTTCGTGCATTACTAACTTTATACATTTTCTAATTTTGTAAATTTGATAACTAACTACAAATTTAAACACTGGAAATGGACTGTGATTTACAAGCATTATCAGATAGGTCGTACTAGAGCATATACACATGGCAGTACACATGATGCCACAATATGTGAAACATTACATACGAAGAATATGTATCATATATACATACATATTTATGTGAATAGAAATATCTAGCTGAGGTATATATACAGTTGTAATTTAGAAGGAGGAATGTATTAAATGTAATGTATTAAAATAGGTATTAATTGATTGAATTTACCATCCACAGTGGAGACCGGCGACGACGGCATAGAACGGTCCTCGACATCCGCATTGGAGCCGTTCACCACGCCACACTGAACACCGGAGTGCGAGGTATTTTCAGTAAGACGTGGAAGACACTCGGTCGAGGCGGGTGCCGTGTCTGGCTCGTCCTCGCTATGAACCCGGTCACTGACAATTCCAGAAGTTGTGTTGGACGACGTGCTCGAGATAACAGAAATTCGTTGGTCGCCGCGTGCTCCGCGCGCTGTTAAACTCAGCTTGCATCGAGCTGGGTACATGTAGCAGTCGCGGAGAACCTTCCTCTCTGCGATTGAAAACAGACCACCGATCTCAACATCAAACGGATACTTCGGAATTTAGATTTTAACGCTTCCGGAACGTTCCTCGTACACTTAAAATACTCGTGAGCTATTTTTTCCGTAATCAGTTAGTTTTTCGAGTTTGCTGATCATCAAAAGATACTTCAGAAGGATGTAGAACTGAGAGACTGAGTATTTAGGATTTACGCGAGGATTGATTTTTGTATCGATATATCTCGGAGACCATATGAAAAATTAGTTATATTTGTTCTTTATAAATTCACTACTACTGAAATTTTGATAGACTAGAAGTTTATATAGAAGTGCCTCCTAATGTCAGTTATTATGAAACATCGACCGGATGCATATATATTATTTTCTTGATTGGTATTTGAAAAATGAAAATATAAACCAAGGCAGAGAAAAATGTTCACCTTCTTCCTCACGTCTCTTTGCCTCGTTTACTCTAGGTGCTATGGCCATGGAGAACTGATGGGTGTCTCGACAGAGGCCCAAAAGCAGTTTGCTCTTGTCATCGCACCCGCTGTAGAGAGTGAGCTTGTCCGGCTGATCGACAGCGCGTATCTCGAACTTCTTGCGCTGTGAAGCAAATCAAATTTCCAGTTAAATTCGCAACTTGACCAGCAGCTCTGATTTTTCAAAGGTCCTGTATATTCCTGTGGTCTCTATGATAACGAGAACATATACAGTACATGAAACTAATGTTAAGTTACAATCCTCAATTTGAGCATCAGTTCTGATTTTTGTAACACTCTGTGTATTCCTGTGGTCTCTATGTTAAGATGAACATATGCAGTGCATATTAACACTAAAACTACCAAACCGGTCAAATGACCGCTTCACAAGTTTCTTATTATAAAGTACACATTTTGTTAAAGTACATTCCTTGAAATCAGCATTGATTTTCATCAAGATAAAGAATAAATGTGTGCACTAATTAATGTTTCGTTGTTTGTTTATTTATTTTTTAACTTCATTTTTAATTTCAAATTAAGTACACATTATATGCCGGTAGGTTTAGTGCTAACTAACGTTAAGTTACGATTATCAATTTGAGCATCAGCTCTGATTTTTGAAAGGCCCTGTATATGGTATTTATGATAAAATGAATGTATGTGGTATAAACTAACGTCGAAGCAGAGTTTGCCGATGTTGTTCCAGGCAAAAACCCTCGGTGTCTCCTCCTCGGCGTAAACTCGCACTCCGCGAGCACATATCGCGAGGAGTATGCGTCCCGGGCCAGCCTCGTTCTTGCTTCTTCGTAACCGATAGAGGTGAGCGTTGAGCGGCGCCTCCAGCAGCACCGCCTCCCGAATGTATTGCAATTCTGCCTCCTCCCTTGACAGGCCCCGGTTGTCTCTATGCTGAGCCGCCAGCACGCCGAGCACATTTGACTCGAGGCACATCTAAACATCATTGATTACGTTTAATATACCTGCTTTTGCTGAACTAATTTCACCGAAATCATATTCCCAGACTTATGGAACCAACCCCTTTCCTTTCCCTACATCTTTGAATCCCTAGCTACCGTATCTAATCGATCTGCACATCTAAAAATTTGTATATGCCCAGATCTCTATATCCCCCGAGGACCCTTAACGTGGTCCCGCTTATGCGAGGAATTAAACCACGTCGCCCCATAGGGGAGAACCCGGTTTTACGATCGAGACGTCAGAGGAGCGGGAATAGGTCTACATTCCAGAAGGTGAATCTTAGAAAAACGAGCAGAAACCTTAGTATCGGGATCGAAGATTTATGTTCGGGCAGCGAAACGAATACGCTCAGCTTGATATGTAATTGAAGGATCGGTGGCTCGAAATGAGTTCGTTGATCGGTAATACGTTTTGATCTATTGCCTCGGATATTTCAAGGCGAAAGGAGGTGGTTTTTTTTCTTTTAACAATCGCGTAAATTATTTGGATTACTTAGCTGAGTTTCTATCATAGCATGTATCATTTTAGAAATTTATGGAGTTGGTAATTTTGGGAATTTGTGAACCTGAGGACTTGGAAATTTTTGAGTTACAAAGGGGTTGTTGAAAAATTAAGTTTGATAATTTAATTACTTTAAAACTATGATCTCGATGAACATTGTGGGCTACCAGTGGCTTGATGCGTAGGATTTAATGTTTCTAGTGTAAGATGTGAATGAAATACTTACGTGAGGTGGAAGGTAATCCGTGGGTTTACAGTATCCCACAGATCCTGCGTGTGGCCTATGCCGTTCTTCGGAGTAATCCCCAAGGTCGGCTTGTAGGGCAAGACCCGCGAGTGTGAGCAGGGGCGTAACGATAGATGGCTCGTGTAGGGGATGGTGAGGATGGAGGCTTTCCACCCCACCCCCATGCCTGACCACGTTGTCCCGCAATTGCAGGTAATAGTGGTGACGGGTCGTCTCATCGCTGAAATCAATTAACATTCTCATCACACTTCATTCTCTTCATATTGGCAAAATTATTGAAATGATCAATGTATAAAGAACATGTAACATATGACTGTATGAACTCTGTCATAAAGTAGTAGCTCATTAATTTTTTCATATATCTATATTTATACAACCTTCATAGAATAGTCAGCCTATTTACAGAGTCTTTCAATTCATTCAATTGCTGATTATTTTAATCATGAGTGTAGTTGAAGTACATTTATTTCTATTCAGATAAATTGTATCATAATTGACAGTGATTGTTCGATTGCAATTACGAACCACATCATAATTCAATCAAACGAGGTACGTACATTGAAAGCAACGATGTGATTGAAGTATATTATAATGGACAACGTTGTAAATGAATTACAGTGCAACTGATAATCGATAAATTGACAAATGAGTGACCTGCATTATTCATGAATTCAGTAACTGCGCCTTATCTCAGTTCTAAACAAAAATCCTGAAATCTAAACGGAGATCTAAGAATAACCGACGCTAAACTTTCGAGTCAAATGTCACTTGACATGCTTGCCAGCCAAAAATGGTAATCCTAGAAATTACAGTCGAGAAAAGAGACAGACGTAGCTTAGAAAGCGAGTAGATTAACAATAAAATGTGGCAGCACTTTCAAATCTCGGGACACCAGAAGAGATCGGTATTGGAATAGCTGAAACTGGAAGGATAGAAATGTAAATAGCATAACACTCCCACGTGATCGCGCGTATACACACGTTATATAACAGCATACGAATTTCACAAGACGTCTCTTGTGATCGGTGCAGAAGGAATTTATTCGCGAAAGCACGATTTGTAGAAGCAACAAAGGATCGAGGTCTGACTCGCTGGATTTGGTAGCGGAAAAAAATTCATCAGTATGGAAACACCGGATTTTAATTATTCACCAGTCATGCTACGATTCATTATCTCGAACGAGCGTGTCAGAAACATTTCTAAACCATTCACCGATGGGTAAGACTAACCGTGAGAAGCGTATCTCGCAGATATTAATTATGCAGGGTCTTTCATTTGAATAAGAACTCTATGAAATGACTGACAAGTGTTATTTTCGTGATTGGGTATCAAATGTTTAGTAGCGCGATAAAATAAATGATACCAGTTTAGTGTAATGACAGTGAAGTCAACTGCAGAATTGTGGATGAAGGGAAGTTAAAGAATAATGATGTAATAGAATAGTATACCTGTTTTAGTATAATGACAGTGACTGCAGAAGTTGTCGCGGAGATGATAGTAAAAAGGTGAAGTTAAAGAATAATGAAACGGTGGAAGTAGACGTGTAAGAGTTTACTATAACAAGGATAGTGAAGTCAATTACAGAAGTAGTCGGGTAGAAAATACTGAAATAGGGAACTTAAGGAATAATGAAGTTGTAGAATTAGACATATGATAGTATAATAAAATTATATAATATTAAAACAATTAGTAGTATGGCAGTATAGCAGTGTAGCAGTCTAAGAGTGTCACAATATAGTGCAAGACTGAAGTAATAATAAAATTATATAATATTAAAAAAATTAGTAGTATGACAGTATCGTAATGTAGCAGTCTAAGAGTGTCACAATATAGTGCAAGACTGAAGTAATAATAAAAATATATAATATTAAAAAAATTAGAAATATGACAGTATAGCAGTGTAGCAGTCTAAGAGTGTCACAATATAGTGCAAGACTGAAGTAATAATAAAATTATATAATATTAAAAAAATTAGAAATATGACAGTATAGCAATGTAGCAGTCTAAGAGTGTCACAATATAGTGCAAGACTGAAGTAATAATAAAATTATATAATATTAAAAAAATTAGAAATATGACAGTATAGCAGTGTAGCAGTCTAAGAGTGTTACAATATAGTGCAAGACTGAAGTAATAATAAAATTATATAATATTAAAAAAGTTAGTAATATGACAGTATCGTAGTGTAGCAGTGTAAGAATGTCACAATATAGTACAAGAGTAAAGTAATAATAAAATTATATAATATTAAAAAAGTTGGTAGTATGACAGTATAACAGTGTAGCAGTGTAAGAGTGTTACAATATAGTGCAAGACTGAAGTAATAATAAAATTATATAATATTAAAAAAATTGCAAGTATGACAGTATAGCAGTGTAGCAGTGTTACAATATAGTACAAGAGTAAAGTAATAAAATAGTAAAATATTAAAATTGCAGTACAATAGTAAACTTATACAGTGAAACAATGGAACAGTCATATAAAAGTATACTGAAAAAATTAATTACTGAAACAATAAAATATAAGAATAGTACAGTGGTTAAGTAAAATAGTAAAATAGTATAGTAATAGAATATGAGAATAGTGACAGAGAAATATAGTTGTACAGTAAAATGTCCAAATAGTACAGCAAGAAAGTAGTGAAAAACCTTAACACATCTACTAAATAAATAAATAAATAAATGAGTAAATAAAAGTGCATAAAATGTTTCTGTACTCTGTGATCCTCGAAATGGCGGTATCATTAGATACCAACCAACTATTAGTTAATAAACGTAATAGCACGTAATGTCTCTGCGTAAACATCGAATTATAGTATTTCGAAAGCCGCTATTCACGGTGAACCGGAAAACGCTAGTATCGAACCGATATAACGCACGTTATATTCCATAATAACAGTTTGTTTAAAAAGAAAAAAAAACCTAACTGTTGCATGGCATTACGTTGAATTACCGTCGAAAGAAGGTCCGTTGCGTACTTCCGCAAATAGAACGCTAATTCCGGTACGACTTCGTCGATAAACTAAATGGCGATGTAACAGCGTAATAATACTGCGCTATTCGCTTCTATGGATAATGTGATGCAAAATTCAAGTCATCCTCATTATTATTCTCTAACAAAAAGTATCGTTTTGTCGAAGGTCTACGGCGGAATAAAAATGGAGGAAAATATGGAGGAATGTAAATTATTGGAATTACTGAGAAATGTATTTCTAGACTTCTATAACTCTATCTTCTATAAGATCTATTTTCTGGATCTTAAGATTTATATAGACTTGAATATATCTGGAGTTTAATATCTATAGATAGGAGTACCCTTAGGTCGCAATATTTTTAGATAACAATAATTTTAGGTCACAATATCTGTAGATACCAATGTTCATGGAGACCGATATTGCTGGACACCTATGTCTCACTATAGCTACACATCAGACAACCCTTAGACAACAATATTCCAAGATACCAATACTCCTAGACCTATATACCAGTATTTCTATGTGCCAATACCCATAGATTCCATCACTCTTAGAACTCAATACCCATAGGTCCCAATATTCCTACATATCAAAGCTCTTATATCCTAACATCCTTAGATATCATTAAATGCAACTACCATTGAATCTAATGTATTCCTACACTCCAGCATCCCTACATTTCCACATACTCACATCCCAACATCTCTATATCCCAGTATTCACATATCTTTAGTGTTCTGATACCTCTACGTCCCGATATACCAACTCTACATCACCTAATCCCTACATCACAAGACTCCTAGATCACCAAATACCTATATCCTTATATACCTAGATCCCCAAATCAGTACATCCCAAAATTTCTATATTCTGAGGTACCTAAACTTATAAATCTCTGTACTCCCAAATATCTCCTAGATCTCCCTACATCTTCAAACTACTCACCACATCATCAAATTCCCCTATATCCACATCTCTACCTTCTCTATATCCCCAAACCTCATACACCTTCATATCCCTTACTTCCACATTCCTCAATGCCTACGAGCACATACCAGTACATACACATGCCAGTATATACACACATGTATAATGTACTCTGGTATTACTACACTGTCAATCCCGAACTCACATAAGATAAAAAATGCAGCGATTCTGTAAATCGATCGAGAAACGGCCGCGAGCTATAACGTTCGAAATTAATGAAGGCCAGAAGCAGAAAAGGATCGAGCAAAATTCAGAAACGTTTTGGTAAGATTTGCGGTTGAGACTGACAATACTGGTCCTTTAGCGAATTAAACCCTCGTCGAGGTGGACGTGCGGTGAATGTCGGTGAGGGACGATGTAAATCACGGGTTTCGGGTGGAAATCAGAAAGCAACTACGGATCGGTATAATTACCGGGACGAGTGCTTTCATTTAATGCGTACGGTCTATCTATCACGCGCCACGTAATAATTTATAATTACAAGAGTGGGTAGCATTTAGCTACCGGACGGGAGTCAGGATTTCGTTTCGTGACGGACATCCACCCTTTGCTTCTTCTTTCGCTTGTCATTCTTTAATCTACAAGCTTATAGTCTTTATCTTTCTTCGAGGATTATGGGCATTGGAAAAGGGGAATAAGGAACTTTCAAATTTTTTAGATTTCTATGGTGAGTCAAGGTTCCAAATTTTCTAGCTTCCCATGTCCCCAAATTCCACATGTCCTCGAATTCTCCATGTCCCCGAATTCTTTATGCCCCAAATTCCACATGTTCCTGAATTCCACATGTCCCCGAGTCCTACATACCCTCGAATTCCATATATCCCCCAATTCCACATATCCCCGAATTTCACATGTCCTCGAATTCCACATGCCCCCGAATCCCAAATATCCCCGAATTCTCCATGTCCACAAATTCCACACGTTCCCGAATCCCACATACCCTCGAATTCCACATATCCCCAAATTCCACATATCCCCCAATTCCACATATCCCCGAATTTCACATGTCCTCGAATTCCACATGTCTCCGAATCCCACATATCCCCGAATTCCACATATTCCCGAATTTTCCATCTCCCCGAATTCCACATGTCCCCGAGTCCCACATACCCTCGAATTCCACATATCCCCCAATTCCACATATCCCCGAATTTCGCATGTCCTCGAATTCCACATATCCCCGAATCCCACATATCCCCGAATTCCACATACCCCCGAATTCCACATATCCCCGAATTCTCCATGTCCCCAAATTCCACATGTCCCCGAATCCCACATACCCCCGAATTCCACATATCCCCGAATTCTCCATGTCCCCAAATTCCACATGTCCCCGAATCCCACATGCTCCCAAATTCCACATATCCCCGAATTCTCCATGTCCCAAATTCCACATGTCCCCGAATCCCACATACCCCCGAATTCCACATATCCCTGAATTCCACATATCCCCAAATCTCCATGTCTCCAAATTCCACATATCGCCGAATTCTTCATATCCCCAAAATCGCTATATCCTGTAGCACCTCGACGCTCATGAAATGGGAGACTATCAAAAGATCTTTCGGTTTCTCTTTCTCCGAGTGTCCGTCTCGTTCCTTCTGTCCGTCGATCTGCCCAAGGCAAAGGCTGGAACCCTTATAATCGCGATACACCGCAGCTAGGAAAAAGGGACAAAAGGGAGGGACGGTAGGCTACGCAGGTTTGGCAGTTTGGCCAGGTACGGTGGCAACAGGGGAGTATTTGAAGCGGAACGCTAATTACTCCGATTAATTCTGCAATCCATTTGGGGGCCTGTCCGATGCTCGGAGCGTCCTCGACTAATTTAGCTTCCTACGAGAGAGGCCAGCCTCTCTCGAGTGAATAATTTGTCAGCCGGTGGGGTCGATCCGACTACCGGAGTTTTTATTCGCCCTTACGATTCCGATCGCCGATTCGATCGATTGTTTGTTTTTCGACGATTTCGAAAAACTTTGGATTAGGTGACGAGGGAAAAGAGATCGATCCAGGAAGATTAGAAATTTTTGACTGACTATTTTCAAGAATACTAAAATAATAAATAAATGAAAAATAAATGAACAGTAAAATATTAAAATATAAATCTTACCTTAATAATAATGGCGTGTCGATGTAATACCGAACACGAAAGTACAGTACGAATGCCGGTCTCCCGCTGCTGTCTAAGCCCTGAAAATTAAAAAGAAAGTTCTAATTAATTTGACTCTCGTTATCGAAAGCAAATTCGTCTATAATTTTCCTAATTA
Organism: Megachile rotundata; assembly: GCF_050947335.1. Taxonomy (NCBI): domain Eukaryota; kingdom Metazoa; phylum Arthropoda; class Insecta; order Hymenoptera; family Megachilidae; genus Megachile; species Megachile rotundata. The sequence continues at coordinate 8,508,823 of NC_134987.1, read as the reverse complement.
AACCGATCGTTTCCGATATTGCTTTATAATTCGTAATTACATCGTGAGGGGTGGAAACAATTTGATCGAAATTATCTGTCGATAACATCAATTTTGTACGGGGTAATGTAGCGGGAATAAAGTTCGAAAATTCTAGTCCGCAGATAGTGATATTTTAATCAAGATCTTTGGCCGGTAATGCAGCTAGTTCTATCGGAGTTCGATTAGCTTGATGCTCAGGTATCTCGTTCCCCGTGTTTTTATTTTACCACGGATGATAATTATTCCGCTCTATCGGTTCTCCAGGCGGAAGATGAATTTTTAATTGGTCAACTAATTCGAGGGATACGCCAGGTAGAATTCCATCGTATTGCATACTTACCTACTCATTTCCTCGGAATGCTGGACCGATCGCTATATTTTTTCGTCTTTTTAACTGCTTGATAGATTATGATGTATCGATGCACAACGCATCATATGCGTCATACATTACCCAGTGATAAACAACTGTACCGTGATCATGTTTATCATCGATCTACACGCACTCGGATGAGTGATTAGAACGCAAGATATTCATTGCAAAAAGTATTAGATTGCTATTAAAGTAAGTTAAGAACGATCGTTAGAAAAACGTGTCATTAGTCTGTGTCATGTTAAACAATCGGAGCAATTCGATAACGGCTGTTCATTGCATCTATTTGTCCAGAGAATAAACATCGAACGCATCCTATTAATTAAGCTTAATCGGCGATTATCCGTCTAAGACAATGAACCGATGTTTTGATAATCGCTCTTTCGAGGACTAGAGTAACTCGATCTATCAACTAAATCGAACAAAGGCACCGCTCATATTATTCCTGTCCGCGAATCGATAATAGTCGATCGCGATGGAAGCGATACGTCGAGTCGCCTAATCAGATATTTTATGATAAATTTTTTACAATTTTATTCAGTGTAGATTTAGGAATTTGGAAAAGATATGGGGGTCGGTATTAGGAGATCTGAAAATTTGGGAAATTTGGGGAATTTAAGGGGGGTGGGGAATTTGGGGATTTTGAAATTTGGGGCAATGGAAATCGGGGGAGTTGGAAATCTGAGACGTTGGAAATTAGGGGAGCTGGAAATTTGAGGAATTTTGGGATACGGAGAATTTTGGGATTTGGAAATTTAGAGAATTTGGAGATTTAGAAATTGGAAGTTTGGGGAGTTGGAAATTTGGGGAGTTGGTAATTTGGGGAGTTGGAAACTTGAAGAGTTGGAAATTTGAGGAGTTGGAAACTTGAAGAGTTGGAAATTTGGGGAGTGGGAAATTTGGGAATTTGGAAACTTGAAGAGTTGGAAATTTGAGGAGTTGGAAATTTGGAGAGTTGGTAATTTGGGGAGTTGGTAATTTGGGGAGTTGGAAATTTGAGAAGATGGCAATTTGAGGAGTTGGAAATTTGGGGAACTGGAAATTTGGAGAGTTGGAAATTTGGAGAGTTGGAAACTTGAAGAGTTGGAAATTTGGGGAGTTGGAAACTTGAAGAGTTGGAAATTTGGAGAGTTGGAAATTTGGGCAGTTGGAAATTTGGGGAGTTGGAAACTTGAAGAGTTGGAAATTTGGGGATTTGGAAACTTGAAGAGTTGGAAATTTGGGGAGTCGGATACTTGAAGAGTTGGAAATTTGGGGAGTTGGAAGTTTGAGAAGTTGGAAATTTGAGGAGTTGGAATTTGAGGAGTTGGTAATTTGGGGAGTTGGAAACTTGAAGAGTTGGAAACTTGAAGAGTTGGAAATGTCAGAATTTATAAAATTTAGAGACTTGCACAGAAGCCCATACAAACTGAAGAGTTCATATTAAAAGATTTTAAATCCTGATGCATGAAATTTAAAACTTTAGCAATTTTAAAATTCCTAAACTTAAGAACCCAAAAATCTAAATTCACAAAACCTTACAATAAAAATCCCCATTTTACATCTTCCCAAATTTTAAAATTCAAAAATTGAAAAACTTCCATCTACTAATTTATCGAAGCGACGCTCTCGTTATATCGCCACCCTACCATCCACGAGGACACAGCAAACGGGAAGACGAAGAGGCATACCGTGGTGGATTAATATTTATGGTTGGTAAAATATGCGGATGGAGCCGACGGTATAATTTGCTACGATTTGACCGGAGGGTCTAGGTCTAGACATAACCGAGAAACCCTTCTCGGTTTAATTTTCGGCTACCGAATTTGGAGCTGACTTAGTTATTGCTGCCTGTCTCCCTTTCCTTCTCCTTTTCGTCCTTCAGCCGATCTCGTCTTCGTCCTCTGTTGTCCGCGTTCCTTTTCTTCTCTTTTTCTCCCCCTTTTTCTTCTTCTATCTCCGTCGGATGATGTATCGGTCATTCCAGCGTACACTTTTGAAAAGTGGGCCGCTCGTCGGTGTTAGTCGCTCCTAATTTCTATTGGTGAAACCCACGAAATCCTTTTGATCGTTGAATTTAAATGGACCGAGATTGTCGGGTGTGGGTGAGAGATTAACGTTAGATCGATGCTCGAATACTGTTCCCATGTAATCAACTACCGTTCTATTTTCTGCGAACAACTGTTATATATTTCCTTTTTATTTCTTCATTCTCAAGATATGAAATTCGTTAAAAATTTTTTTGATAGGAAATATACTCTTCAAAGTATAAAATTATACAAGTAATGATTCAAGGATTAGACCTTTACGTTTGTTCTTAATTAAAACGTTTTATTCAACATTTTTTAAATGGTTCAACTTCTGGTATCATTTATAAATTATAATGGTTCACTTGTAGTATCATTTATAATAAAAATTTATGAACAGCAGTTTTGAGCCAAGGCGTTTACGTCTCGTAATCTGTCCTCCAATCTCGCAGTCTCGAGTTTCGCGAATCGACAGAAAGATCCTGAATTTAGTCCTGTGTTCCCGACAGGACTGGTGTGCGGCTACTGCGCTTGAAAACGCGTGGGTCCAGACACGCGTGTAGGCGTATTCACAGTTTAGTGATTTCGCCCACGTTGCACGGTTTTTCTTTCGTCGGTAGCTCGTCAGTCTGCCAAACTTAATGTTCGTATTCACTTTGAATACGTTTCTAATTTTTTACTAGTTCTTAAATGGAAATTCTGATACTTCCAAATCTCTCAATTGCAAACTCAGAAATGTTTAGACAATTTCATGTACAAATTCATTTTACATATCTTCAAATATGTCATGTTCAAAGTCCCTACATTTTTCAATTCCACATGTCCTTATGTCTTTTAAGTTCCCCTATTGTATTAATTTCATGAAGTGCAAAGATTATACAAATTCTACAAATTTTATGAATAGTACAAATTCTACAAATTTTATGAATTGAACAAATTCTACAAATTCTGCAATTCCACAAATTCCACAAAGTCCACAATTTCAACAAATTCTACATAGTCCACAAAGTTCATTTCTCCAAATTCTATAAATTCTTAAAATTAACTAACACTGAATTTCCTAAATTTTCTCCTAATTTGGAACACTCCAATTTATAAATTTTTACCTTATCACATTTCTGAATTTCAAACTTTCTCCTGATCCTCCACTTCTCAAATTTTAACCAAACCACAACACATGTGTTCTTCCACAACATGTTCTTCCTTCAAAAAAACCTATCATATTCGGTATTATAATAATTCTTATAATTCCTGATAGGAGTTTAATCCACATTTTGGAGGTTTCATGTGGGTCCTGTTACGCCAATGCTCGTCCACGTCTTTGGCCGTTCGTCCTTCTCCGCGTGGACGTTCTTAGATGGCCCGCGGGTACAGTTGCCGCTAAAATCGAGAGTCCAGGACAACACACACTTTGGAATTTGCATACACACGGCTCGATACTATCACTTGCTTCTCGTGGCGTGCTTCGTATCGATATTATCGAAGCGTGGACGACATTGGCGACTGGTATGGTAGCAGGTGTGGCTGATATATTATTGCGATACCGTATAAGTTTACCGATTGTAGGGTAATCGTTTCTCGATACCTATTTTCTTTTCTTGAAACGTTCGAATTTGTAATAGTGTATTTTTTATCATATGTACTGAATAAATTTCTCACAAAGAACCTATTAATAATTATATATTAAATAATCCTATAATAATTGTGTATTAAATGATCCTACAATAATTGTATATTAAATAATCCTACAATAATTTCAACAGGAAATATGGTATATCAGAATTATTATAGAATAACATACTATTATGAATGTACTGTGTAACTGGCCCGGTAAGTTGTATTACAGATACCACGTATCGACATCCCCACGTATCGATATCTCTACGTTCCGATATCTCTACGTTCCGATATCTTCATGCACCAATATTTCTACGTTCCGATATCTCCACGTACCGATATCTCTGCGTTTCGATATCTCCACGCACCGATATCTCTACGCGGGAATACCTCCACGCACCGATATCTCTACGTTCCGATATCTCCACGCACCGATATCTCCACGCACCGATATCTCCACGCACCGATATCTCCACGCACCGATATCTCTACGTTCCGATATCTCCACGCACCGATACCTCCACGCACTGATATTTCCACGCATCGATATGTCTATGTTCCGATATTTCCACGCACCGATATCTCTGCGTTTCGATATCTCCACGCACCGATATCTCTACGCGGGAATACCTCCACGCACCGATATCTCTACGTTCCGATATCTCCACGCACCGATATCTCCACGCACCGATATCTCCACGCACCGATATCTCTACGTTCCGATATCTCCACGCACCGATACCTCCACGCACTGATATTTCCACGCATCGATATGTCTATGTTTCGATATCTCCACGCACCGATATCTCCACGCACTGATATCTCTACGTACCGATATCTCTACGCACCGATACCTCCACGCATTGATACCTCCACGCACCGATATTTCCCCGCACCGATATCTCTACGTTCCAATATCTCCACGCACCGATATCTCTACGCACCGATACCTCCACGCATTGATACCTCCACGCACCGATATTTCCCCGCACCGATATCTCCACGCACCGATATCTCTACGTTCCAATATCTCCACGCACCGATATCTCTACGCGCGGATACCTCCACGCACCGATATTTCCCCACACCGATATCCCTACGTCCCAATATCCCTAAACCCCAATACCTACATATCGTCCCCACATATCTCTATATCTCCCACTCCTAGTGTTCCTCTATTTCTAAATTCGAACATTCCTCAATTATTACACTATGATGTATGAATACTTCCAACTGCTATTACCACATATTATATCTGAATATGAAATTAATACTAAAAATTAGAATTTCGTTGAAAAATTACAAATGTAACTGAGTCCTAATATCAGTGATCTAATAGATAAGGTACAAATTCAAGTGAAGTGACGAATACGTACCGGCAGGTGGCAACGTAAGTATCCAAGGATAAAGTTCAACGTCAAAAATTGAATGTTCGGAACGAATCGTCACTGACAACGAATGCGGATACGCTTGTTTTTAGCGGTACAGCTTTCTGTTAATGACGAGATCTCGACTTGTCGGAGGCAACACACACGTGCGCGTACGCACACGGTAGCATGAAATTGATTGTAATATAGGTGCATTAACATGGTCCAGTGGGTTCGCGGGATTGTATTGTTGATGTTGACTACTGCCGTTACTTGGCGCCTGGCGTGTTACCACTTTGTGAGAGCCATCGGGGAGAACGGTAATCGCCCACTTATAGGTGTTTCTGCTGCACCGTGTTCCACTCGATATAGTGCGTGCATACACGCATCAATAAATCTTGTCCATTAGCAAGCTACGCTATATATCATTTCGCGACTGCTATTTCAAACAATATCTCAATCATTTCGTTTCTTTTTTTCCTTCTGCGAACCGAATACATGTTATTATTCAGCTTCGTGTTTTCTTTGATCAAGTTTTTTAGAATTGTAAATTTTAATATTTCTGGATGGAACATGTTTAATAGGTTGTTGTGGCGTGTATAAGTAGCTGGAACTGTAGATCAACTGGTTGGACTAATTTAAAATACCGACTAATATTAAATTATTCGAGTGTGGAATTGTAGCTGCATTCCTTTATATTTGTGTCTCCGGTGCACGACATATTACTGGATCCCAATAATTCTACACCCCGAGACACATTAATGGAAATGTCCATACATTACGATATAGTTGGACTTCAGTATTCAAAGATTTTAATAGTCTTATATATTGATATATGTACATATTGCTGTCTCTAGATACAGATATCCCTGCCTATGGATATCCTCATGCACTGATCACGTACTTATATCTCCACGTACTGACATCTTTACGTACTGATATCTGCACGTACCGATATCTCTATGTACCGATACCTCCACGTACCGATATCTCCACGCACCGATATCTCCACGCACCGATATCTGCACGCACCGATATCTGCACGCACCGATATCTGCACGCACCGATATCTCCACGTTCCGATATCTCCACGCACCGATACCTCCACGCACCGATATCTCCACGCACCGATATCTCCACGCATCGATATCTCCACGCACCGATATCTCCACGCACCGATATCTCCACGCACCGATATCTCCACGCACCGATATCTCCACGCACCGATATCTCCACGCACCGATATCTCCACGCACCGATATCTGTATGCACCGATATCTGTATGCACCGATATCTCTACGTTCCGATATCTCCACGCACCGATATCTGCACGCACCGATATCTCCACGCACCGATATATCCACGCACTGATATTTCCACGCACCGATATCTCTACGTTCCGATACCTCCACGCACCGATACCTCCACGCACCGATATCTCCACGCACCGATACCTTTACGCACCGATATTTCCACGCACCGATATCTCCACGCACCGATATCTCCACGCACCGATATCTCCACGCACCGATACCTCCACGCATCGATATCTCCACGCACCGATACCTCGACGTTCCGATATCTCCACGCACCGATATCTCCACGCACTGATATTTCCACGCACCGATATCTCTACGTTCCGATACCTCCACGCACCGATATCCCTGCGTCCCAATATCCCTAAACCCCAATACCTACACATCGTCCCCAGATACCAATATCCCTATATCCCCCACTCCCAATGTTCCTCTACTTCTAACTTCAAACATTCCTCAATTATTACAGTAATTTGAAGACGTACAAAATCGAATGACATACACTAACACGTATGTATGTATACACGTACATGTTTGTATGTAAGATACGCGACTGTGTCGAGTTCGAACGGTACGTCTCGCCGCGAGGAATCGAGAAAAAGACGATTTAAGAGCAAAAGAAGGAAGCTCGCTGGCGGCGAAAGGAGAAGGGTGCGTAGAAGGCCCTCTTCGGTCAAATTAGCATTTCCATCCGCGGGCACACGATGGCGGTCGTGGTTTTGCCTGGAGGGTAGCGCTAAACGAGCGTACAACGGCAGTCCTCTTCAAGACGAGTAGCCTCGCTGTATATCCCGGCAACTCGTCGTCGCCACCAGACACATCGCTCCTCTTACAGACTCTCTTATCCACCCGGATGACCAACCAATGATTCTCTGATAATATTTATCGCTCTCACGTTTCAGAATTTATATTCGAAATTTTTAAGACTCTTCGTTCATGAAGGGGTGGTTTGCATGGGGTGACAGGAATGATCGACATAGAGGGATTTTTTGGAAACTGTGAACACTGTGTTGAATGGTCTTTTTATTTTAACTCCCGAATTTCTAACTCTTCAAGTTCCTACATTCTTCAATCATATTTTTGTATTACTAAACGAAACAAATCCTCGACTTTTCAAATTCCCAAATTATCAAATGGAACTCCTGGAGTCTTTAAATTCTCAACTTCCTAAACTTTCATATTCTCCAAACATCCACATTCTTGCCCAATTCTAATCTCCACTTTCCAAACATCAAAATTCCAAAATTCTCAAATGACTAATTCATCCAAACCTCAAATCCCGAAATTCCTAAAAGTTCCAAACACCTCAAAGTCGCGAGTAATGCAAAAACCACAAGTGCTAGAGAATTTGCAGAAAATCGCTCGCGATTAGAAGTCGAGCGACGATGAGTAATTTTCTGCAGGACTTTCCGTTGATCGAGTAATTCCAATAATTCGTTGGCAAGCAAGCTTGCGAGCATAGCAGAGCGGGATCGCAGGAATTTGTCAACTCGGCAGAATGCTTTCGATCGGCGAAGGTAGAGGAAGTCTCGCAGGGGAAATTACGGATTCGGAGGGGCTCGAAGAGAGAGAGACAGAGCGTGCCGCCTCGTGCGATATCTTCGTATCTGCTCGGAGCGGTGGGACCCCCGTTTCGCTAATGACGGTCCACACCAATAACCAATAAATACTGGCCCGGTAAAACCGGGCTACCGGACTACGTGCTTATCTCGCCGAAACATCGGCTGCAAGGATTTTCTGTGGCCGTGCGAGAGGTCCTCGGCTATTAAAACTGGGCCCCTCCCCTATCGCCGCTTTCTGCCATCCCCTCTACATTCTACCGAGCATCTTCGGATCTTCTTCTTCTTCTTCTTTCTCTTCCTGTCCACGGTGTTTCAGCGAACGCAGCGTGGAATTTCGTTAGGTCCACAGTCACTGCGCTAACAACGAAGCCTAATCGATTGACCACTCTGAGGGATGATTTCGATTTAAAATCACTGAGGGATGATTTCCGCTTAATGTTCTTTTGCAGAAATTTTATTTTATTCCATGAGACCTTGATGTGCAATCTCTGTCAAATCTTTTGAAAATGTATTCATACTTTCATTCTCATGTTACTCATTTTTGACTACATATTTGAAGTCTTTATTTTTATGAAGAACTCACTTATCCAATGTTTTACTTCTTTGCACCCGAAACTTGGACTTAACGTTTCGTTTAATACAAAATGAATAGATACCTTTTAACTGAATCTACAAAACTACTCATATGATAAACACAATGAAAAAGGCAATTGGTCATAAACAGAAAATGACATCAAAAGAATTCATCAATCAATCAACAAGTATTGGAGCTGCAATTTAAGAATACTGAAAGTCATTTTTTATGAAAACACATGATTTAATGTGCGCGTATGTACGACGTCGATGGAATGTGATGCGTACATAGCTGAGCTACCACGTCACACTTTCGATTTCCATCCTCGTGGACGACCGTTCAGGCTTTCACGGACCAGGCGTCCAACGCGAAGCTGAATGCGTACTATCGAAGACAAACCGTGGTGTCAAATACTTGAATATACATGCAAACCACCTGTCCTGAAGTGTAATTCGTGTACAGTTCATTCACACGTCTTATATGGAAATTGGTTACATAGAAAACAGAGTCTGAGTTGGAGCTATGTGATACAGAAAAAACCCTGTGCAATTATTTAAGGTTCTTTATCCTTCATAATCTTGCAACTTTCTTTTGTCCATGTCATACTAATATATTCTATAAAATAATCCCTTAATATTGCTTTCAACTTTACACATATATTTGATGTATAAAGATAATTCATCTGATTATCAGATAATATTAATAAATTAAAATATCTGTAAATTCAAGTGTGGATATTTATAGCTCCATGAAGTATCACATTTAGCACAAATGTGCTCGATGCACATCTGAATCATCAAAACCCGTAAATTCTTAAAGTATACATTGTAAATGGCGACTCGATGAAACGACGACCAAGTCATCGTGCAATTCACACTTCACCTTTTTCTCCTCTTTCGTTGTCCGAATGCAATAATGTATTAAAATAAAAACGAAAGAAAGATTCGAAAGCTCCGCGTGTAGCGAAACAGGTTTAATGGTCCGTAGCTTCGTTAACACGTATCATTTAATACCATAATTATTAAATATTATTTGCGAATCATATACAATCATATCATTTGCGAAAAACCAGCTACTTACGTATGTATGAGAACTTCGCCAATTCTTCGGTGCGTATTTGCTTAATTTATTCTCGGGATCGACGAACAGGTACTCGCCGTCTGAAACATCGAAAAAATACAATAATTAACTTCGATTATTAACGAACAATTTATACTCTCGCGCGTTTAATTGGACAATTTTTTGTTTCGAGGAAACTTGACACGTTTAGCGAAATTAAAAGTTTCCAAATTCACGAGGTTGCAGAATCATAAATTCGGGGAATTTACTATATTGACTGAAAAATTGAGTTCTTCCGCAAATTGAAAGGGAAATACCAAGAACAATCAGTGTTGGTATCGCGTGAAAAGTTGCAACCATTAAACGAAATTACTGTCGCTCATTCCAGATTGCAAAAGAAACCCAGATAAAAACTATAACAACGATTGCGACATAAATGGTTAAGGTCGTAAACAATGAAATAACATCTTTGGCAACATGGTTGCAGGCTCGTGTCGATACTTCAACACCGTCGGTAGAGCCGACACTTCGCAAAGAAATTTTTCCAACGACCTCTTCTTCCCTGGCCATTAAGCATCAAGAAACCGAGTCCTTAGTCATCCTCGTCGGCTGACAAATTAATTTTATCGGCGTCGACGGTGTTTCTTTATTATAATCGCGGGCCAAATACAAACTGGTTGGAACGACAGGCCCGCGACATTCGAGGGCCCCGGTCGGGCCAAATGGGCCCGTACAAGGGCCGCACATATGCGTCCACGGTGCCCCGATATGGTCGTTGCGTGGAGCTCGAAGACCCATTCTCCTCGCTCGACTTTTTGCACGGCTGATGGTCCGAAATGCCGATACCCCTAAACGAGCGAAACAATGAAAGAGCTTGTCGGCGAGAGGAGATGTTCGTGAATGAGAGGGCCCCCAAACCTGTCCTGCCCACATGGGGCCAGACACTCGGCTCCCAGACCCTCGTGACGCGACAACGCGACGCGCTTTCCGAACTGGAACTCGATCTCGAACCTGGAACTGGGCCCCTTCGCGACGATCTTAGCCCCCTCTTTAGCAAATCTTAGATTCTTTGTCAAATGACAGATCTTTCGTGTTAAGGAGACTCTTTGATAACTCCAACTTTGACCGGTGGTTCAAGGTCATTCAAGGTCGTTCAAGGTCAACGGAGGAAATTTCGAGATTTTGAGGTTCTTGGAGATGCCACAAATTTGGGGTTTTAGGAATCGAGAGATTCTACAGAGTTTGAGGTCGTACGGATTTGGAGATTTTACAGAATTCTACAGATTTAGGAATTCAAGAGTTTGAGATTTACGAATTTAGAGATTTGGAGTCTAAAGACTTAGGGACAGGATTTAATCTGAAGAATTGAAGGATCTAGTGATATTGAAATCTAGATTGGATGGTCCAGGGATATAGGTATCTAAGAAAGTTATAGGTCTACAGATATGGGCATCCAAGACAGCTAGAGATCATGTTGAAGTCTAACAATATAAAGATCTACATATTTGAAGATCGAGTAATTTGAGGATATTCATGTTCATAGACTTTAGGATTTGATAGATAACGTAGACCAAAATGTGTGAACTTGACTCTGTGTGACAAATACGAAAAATTGAAAACTTCAAATGCTGTTAATTCATAAAGTAAAAGACGAATGGACAATGATCCAGAAATGTAGAAGTTTTTGAACTTCTAGATACAAAAATCTGAAAATTTTGAGAAGCGAAAGACGATCGAAGTACGTGTCGTTATCGAAAGGAAGCTAACGTTGCATCCGAGTGTACATACAGCATGGAATCATTATAGGTTACGTTTCAAACATCTGCTCCTCAATAAAACTCCACATCGTGAAGCCGGTCCGGGTAGTGTCGTTCGTGTTTCTCGGAGCCGCGCCTCGATTCTTCTCTTCCTCTCTCTCCTCTTCTCTTCGTCTCCTCGTTCTCTCTTCCTCCTGTTTATCGTTCGTCTCTCCCTGTTTCTCCTTCACGAAGCAAGTAGGAGTCGAGGATTCTCGGACACCCTGTATTTAGCATATTTCGATTTGCCCGAGATACACCGAGCCGTCCACCTCGACGACGTCCGGTGCCACGTGTGGCATGCTGCCTTTCAGACACGAAGGAGCGGATCGAGCCACATTCCGCGGTGGAGCCGGCCAAGGATGAAAGAAGAAGGAGCCGGGGGGATGTAATGCACTCTCCGCGGCGAAGAGGGCCGCAACCTGGCCCTCGTCGACGTCTCTTCGCTTTCCTTTCTGCTGCCTTCCTTCGGACGTGCAAGAAGAACGGGAAGAAGGGAAGGGATGCAACGAGGAGAACGAACAACGACGCCAGGACGACCAAACGAAAAAGCATACGGAGAAAAAAGAAACAGGAGGAGGATGAAGAAGGAAGGACGAAGGGATACGAAGATGAAGGAGCAGAGGAGAAGAAGGTTAGGGCAGACGGCAGAAAAAGAAGGTTGGGGGTGGCGACCTAAGAAGGTCAGAACATCGTATTTCTTGCAGCAGCCAAGAGTCAGCAGCGTCATTAACCCTCGCATGACGATGCCTGGGTCACTTCGGACACACTAAATGTGCTAAGTTTTACTTAGAACCGCCGAGGAGATCTACTGTTTATCTTTCCGAGTGGGTCGAATTTTTAGAAAATCACTGATACACAAAATTTGAGGTTCAAAGTTGTGCTAGAAATTTTGGTGTGTAGGAACTTGAAACAAATCCCGTCACTAACGCAGTAGTAATCTAATGTTTCAGAAACCAAGACCCCGACCTAATCATACAACTTCCTGTCCCTACTTTAACTTCCCCCGAGTCTCCTAATCCTCCGTTACGTCATCCCCTACCATTAGATTTTTGATCCCCGAAAATCGTGAGGAATCGGTAATAGACGGATGTATCACGTGGTCAAGGGATCGAGAAAGTCGTAAGTCAGCCACGAAGTTCTTTCGTTGCAGATCTCTCCCTCCGTAGCCGAGGGCACCTGTGTTACCCGAGGTATAACCCGACCATTACCGGGGAATGTTGCCCGAAGGCTAACCCTGGCCCTCGTGTAACCAACCATCGGGGCCCATGGGGTCCATCTTATCCCACTAGAGATTCCCTCCAGTCACGGACCAACCAACATCTTACGTCGTTCTCTCTCTTCCCTTCGTCCTCCTTTTTGTCCGTCTCTTCGACCCATTCTCTCTCTCTACTTCTCCATTCTTCTTTTCTATTTTTCACCGCCTTTCTTTCTCTATCCAACTACGGTTCCTCTTTTTCTTCTTCTCAATCGCCACGCCCAGAACGAGCCTAGGCAACGTTCTTACTTTTTTACGAGCCTCCGCGAAGATGCAAGAAACGGAGCAACGGAGAGACGGAAAAACGTTGTCACGGGGTCTCGCAAGACCCGACGATCGAAACATCGTAAAACGGTGTAATCGTGCCAATTCAGCGAGGGTGTTCGAGGATTCGGATAATTCGGCCGGTAAATGGTTGACGCGTTTTACCCTTTCTGACAGATATTTGCTGTCAAAACAACACATCATGTTGATTGTGTTACTTCAAGTTTCACATATGATTTTTAATTTACAATTTTATCGTATGATTTCAGAATTTGAAGTTCTAATATATGGTTTTGAATGTACAGATTCATCAAATGATTTTAAATATACAGCTTCATCATATGATTTTGAATGTACAGATTCATCATATGGTTTTGAATGTACAGATTCATCATATGATTTTGAATATACAGATTCATCATATGATTTTGAATATACAGTTTCGTCATATGATTTTGAATATACAGCTTCATCATATGATTTTGAATATACAGTTTCATTATATGATTTTGAATATACAGCTTCATCATATGGTTTTGAATGTACATTTTCATCGTATGGTTTTGAATATACAGTTTCGTCATATGATTTTGTTTATACAGCATCATCATATGATTTTGAATGTACAGTTTCATCATATGTTGTTGAATTAACAGTTTCATCAAGGTCTGAGATCTGAAGCTTTATGATATGATTGTGAATTTAAAGTTTTGTCATATGCGTTCATACTTGAAGTTCTAACATATGATGCTGAATTTACAGTTTCATCATGTTTTTAGAGTTGAAGCTCTATCACAGGACTATGAGTTCAAAGTTTTATCATGTACTGTTAAGTGCAACATGACTGAAATGTCATCAGTGTTCAGATATAATTACTGTAGATCTAGCAGACTTCTTGAAAAATTTCAAAACAAAATGTGTCTGTGATACAACCCCTAAATCTGTTCACAAAGTGATTTGCCTTCTGCAACCTTTCTGATGTTTGAGCATAGGACTTGTCTCTCATGTTTGAATGTGTACATTGAAAATTTCTGATATCTTAACAAAAATGAACACCACCAAACATGCAGTCATTTAACAAAGTCTGTGACACCCTACATCTGTTCACAAAGTGAAGTGCCTTCTGCAACCTTTCTGATGTTTGAGTATAGGACTTGTCTCTCATGCTTGAATGTGTACATTGAAAATTTCTGATATCTTAACAAAAATGAACACCACCCATGCAGTCATTTAACAAAGTGAATCTGCGGATGAGTGAAAAATGAAGGGAATATAGTAGGTTGCAGCGGTTTGATGCAGCGGAGGAAAAGAGTATTTGGCCGTGGCAGGGATTCGCGCTTCACGACAAGAAAAAACCGCGAACGAACGATCCCCATAAACCCGTCGGTTTCCCAGAAAGAAACAATGTTCCCTCTCTCATCCCGTGGCGCAGCAATGCGCCATAACCGTAATTACACCCGTAATCACCCCTGATTGCTGAGAGAGGGCTCCGCTCTCTTCTACCTTCGCGCTCGCTATCTTTTGCACGAGCAACATCATGTATACATATATACAACGCTTTTGCCAACGAAACACCCAGCCTTTTTCGTAGAATCGACAAGTTGGCTAGCGATCGTGGAAAATTAGTCCTAATGAATGCTAAACAAAGTTGGCATTCGTTACGTTACGTGACTTTTATGTTATGTGGGATGGGCCAGTACGGCGGTACAGCGAATACCGTGGACAGGTAATTGTGCGTACAAAGATAATTTTAGACGGTAGAATTTTTTCGGGGTATCCTTTTGTTACGGGGGTAATTGGATTCGGAAATTTGCCGAGTACCGGTGAAGTTGCTTAATTTGTAATTTAGGGAAGTTTCTTGGAGCTGGTGGTTACGAAGAAAACTAATTTGTAGTATCATTCTGCAATTTTAATGTTCTGAGTTTATGGAATAACTGAAATTAGTTTGGTACAAAGGGACTTCCGAGATTGTGTTCGGATGAGAATAAGCATAATAAGAGACTTGGGTCCTTATCTACACAAAACTTTCTAAATAATACCTAAGGGCTTGAACATCAAATTGTCTATAATTTTTAAAATGAACTAAAAACCTGCTGCTATTTTCTCAAATTTATAAAAGTTTACAGAGTCTACTATTTAAGACATAGAAAAAGGTAAGTAAAATGGCGAACAGTGACGACAGTACCACAATCGACATCGAATACCATTCTCATGACAGAAACTCTCAAACGATCGATCAGTCAATTTCAAAAAGTGAATTCCTCGATGCACCCAGATTTTTATCGCGCAATCGAACAGATAGCGTCGCGGATTACACGTCCGTGCATTCTCTTCAAATTCTTCACACGTTTCTGCCTTCAAGGCTGAGGATCGTATAAAAAAAATTTCAATGTGATTCTTGCACGATGAAAAGAGGCACAATAGTATCTTGATCTGAATGACGATTACTTGGTCTCGCAAACGCATTCCGTCCTTCTTTTAAATACAAACCAAGTGGGCGAGACCTCGCCACGGTTCCGTACACCTTTGAAAAGTGTGCATTTAATAGTTCCACGAAGTCATTTTTCTGCGGCTGCGAGGCAGAATACTTCTTACGTGACCACTTCGACTGTTAAGATTTATACGAACACCTTAATTAAATTGTTATGTCCGCTTGAGAAGTATTACGGTGCGAGCATTAATTGCATAACCTTCGGAGGACACTAATAAATCATTCTACTTTCGTGGCTTGACTTACTTTAATTAACAATCGGCTGTATTGCAAAGTTGGACGTCGAGATTTAGTGGTAAGGTGATGTAGGAGTTTGGGGGTAGAGGAGAGTTAGAGATAGGGTCTTGGGGTAGAGGGATTTAGAGATGTAGAAATTTGGGAGTATAGAAATTGGGGATGTAGGAATTTGGGGGTGTAGAAATTTGGGGGTTCAGAAATTGGAGATGTAAGTATTTGGAGATGTAGGAATTTGAGGGTGCAGAAATTTGGGGGTATAGAAATTGGGGATGTAGGTATTCGGAGATGAAATTTGAGGGCGTAGAAATTGGGGATGTAGGAATTTGGAGATGTAGAAATTTGGAGGCATAGAAATTGGAGATGTAAGAATTTGGAAGTGTAGAAATTTGGGAGCGTAGAAATTGGAAATGTAGGAATTTGGGGGGTGCAGAAATTTGGGAGTGTAGGAATTTGAGGGAGTCAAAATTTGGGGGTGCAGAAATTTGGGGGTATAGAAATTGGGGATGTAGGTATTCGGAGATGAAATTTGAGGGCGTAGAAATTGGGGATATAGGAATTTGGAGATGTAGAAATTTGGAGGCGTAGAAATTGGAGATGTAGGAATTTGGAGAGGTAGAAATTTGGGGGCGTAGAAATTAGGGATGTAGGAATTTGGAAGCGTAGATATTTGGAAGCGTGGAAATTGGGAATGTAGGAATTTGGGAGGTGCAGAAATTTGAGAGTGTAGAAATTTGGGGATGTAGGTATTCGGAGATATCGAAATTTGGGGGCGTAGAAATTGGGGATGTAGGAATTTGGAGATGCAGAAATTTGGGGGCGTAGAAATTGGGGATGTAGGAATTTGGAAGCGTAGATATTTGGGAGCATAGAAATTGAGAATGTAGGAATTTGGGGGTGCAGAAATTTGGAAGTGTAGGAATTTGGGGGAGTCAAAATTTGGGGGCGCAGAAATTTGGAAATGTTGAAATTTGAGAGCGTAGAAATTGGAGATGTAGGAATTTGGAAGAGTAAACATTTGGGAGCGTAGAAATTGGGAATGTAGGAATTTGAAGGGGGCAGAAATTTGGAGGTGTAGGAATTTGGGAGAGTCAAAATTTGGAGGCGCAGAAATTTGGAAGTGTTGAAATTTAAGAGCACAGAAATTGGGGATGTAAGAATTCGGAATTGTAAAAATTTGGGAGCGTAGAAACTGGGGAATATAAAAATTTGGGAATGTAGAAATTTGAGGCAATAGGAATTTGCGAATGTAGGAATTTGGAAGCTTGAGTAAATAAAACCTTGACGATACAGGAATGTGAGGCCTAGCTATATGAGCACATATGTATACATCTTCAGATGTACTAAAATTTGTAACTACAGAAATTTGGAACATATAATTTGAAACCCTAAGAATACACTCGCACCAAAATTTGATATCCCTTGATTTCCCTAGGGCAGTACTTCATTGACCATGTATATCTCTGTTTAATCGACGAATCCGTTTGGTCCGAAGCAATCTTGTCCTTTTCCCTTTTTTCACGTTCTCGCGTCTTCTTTAACTACTCTGTCCACCTTTTTCTTCCTGCTTTCTTCGCGGCAACCGACAATCTCCCCGGCTCTCTTTCTCTTTCCCTTTGGCTGCCAAAAGGCACAGAACATCGTTCTCGCTCGGACTTACGTGGCGTGTTTTGTTCCTCGGAATAATTTGATCGGGATGAAATATGCGATGAGCTCCAGATAGTGGCCTCCGGTGGAGGAGTGGTGCCGGTGCTGGTGGCGCTGCTGGTACCATCGTTCGCTTATGGTGGTGGTAGTGATGGTGCTAGTGGAAGCAACATTTTATCCCCCTCGGTTCGTTCAACGGAACTCCATCTATCTTCCGTAATGCAACGCGAGGCTCGCTTCGTTACCGGCCATGAACATGTAATAACGTTCAGAAAGTTCTGGATACAATTTCGGTATTTAAGTATCTCGGTTACCATACTTTGTAGCGCGTAGGAATTCGAGAGTAAACACACCTCAACGCCATCTTGCTCTTTGGAATCAGGTATGGCGATTTATATAGCAAATTTCATCACATTTTTTATTTAATATTATATTTCGTTGGTTTAGTGATTATTTATGGCGGGAGGTCGAAGAATTTGGAGTAGGGTACATACTTGGGTTATGAGGGTGCATAGGGTCGTATAGGTGAAGTTGACGATTTTCCAATTTCCAAATTTTCAAGCTTTTACATTCACACAGATTTCGAGTGTTACACTTTCAGATTTATAGTATTTGAAAATTTTTTATTTTAGCAAACTCCAAAGTTCTGAGTCCCAAACTCCAATGTCCCGAATCCCTACGTTCCGAGTTCCTAAATTCCTATGTCCCGAATTCTTACGTTCCAAACTCCTATGTCCTGACTTCCTACGTTCTGAACTCCTGTGTCCCGAATCCCTACATCCCGAATCCCTACGTTCCGAGTTCCTATATCCCAAATTCCTATGTCCCGAATTCTTACGTTCCAAACTCCTATGTCCCGACTTCCTACGTTCCGAACTCCTATGTCCCGAATCCCTACATCCCAAATTCCTACGTTTCGAGTTCCTATATCCCAAATTCCTATGTCCCGAATTCTTACGTTCCAAACTCCTATGTCCCGACTTCCTACGTTCCGAACTCCTATGTCCCGAATCCCTATGTCTCAAATCCTCATATACCAAATCCCTATATGCTGAATCCCCACATGCCCAATACCCACATACCGAGTATCTATATTCCTAATTCCCATATGCCGAATTTTTACCTCCGAATTCCCTATGTCCCCAAATTCCTATATTCCCAAACCCAAAAGTCTAACCTACTTGTTTCCGCATCCTTTTCCCGCCCGTTTAAATCATCCTCTCCTTCCCTTCTCTTTCTCTTTCGTTGGCGTACGATCAAACTATAAAGTTTCATCATCGATTCACGAGGGAGAGAAAAATTCCTTCGTGGAAGGTTCGCCGTCCCTTCGTCTTCTTTTTTTTCTCCCACCTTTCCTTTTGGACGTCCTTCCATCTTCGTCGACCTCTCCTTTTTGTATTTCTTTACTCCTCGTGGACCCTCCCTTTCTCTGCTTCTCCTCCCTACGTCCGTTTCTCTCCCTTCCTGTTCACTCTCTTCGGCTCTCCCTTTCCGACTCTCGTGGTCGTAACAACGGGGACACGTGTCCAAGAAGCGAAGCCTCTCACATGAATGGGTCATTCATAAGGTGTAATGGCGTTTTATAAATTAAAACGCGTCGTCGTTTGATTTATATTACGCGATCGCTAATGAAGCCTCCTCGTGCATGTTGCACGTGAGAAGAACGAAACACACCACGACCAAGAAGAACTGGACGTACTAAAAGGAACTCATCCAGGAAGAGTCGTCCACCTTTCAGGACGTAGTTATAGCTCTAGTAACCTAACATCGCAAGTATTTCACATTTGTAATCTGGTAGTTTATAGACTGATAATTCAATAGCACCTAGTAGCTTCAGTAGTCCATGCTAAGAATATGGAGACTTATCTAAACTTTGACGAGATGTAGACAGTTTAGAGATATAAGGATAGAGGAGACGGAAGAATAGAGGAATATAAGAATATAGAAATCATAAGGTGTACGATCTAAGTATCTTAAGATGCAAACATTTAGGGACACTAAGATATAAGAACATCAGGATTTCACGAAGTCCTGATTCAGAGACATCAGTATTTATGGCCATCGAGATCTATGAACATAGGTGTTTAGTCATCTAGACCATCAAGCATCTAGAAATATTTATGACATCAAAACACTGAGAATAAATCACAAACATGATGTGATTTTTCCTACAATTATGAGTTTCGAGTTATATCGTTGGCAAGCAAATATCACAGTATCTACTTCTGATGATCCAACAACGATGTTTCTAAGCTCTCATTAGAATAGCAAAGGATTAAGCGTTAACAGGAAACGAATCAAGGGAAGCGTTCTCCAGTGACGTACGTTAAATGGTGCAGTAGGTGCTGCTTACGAGAAGTCCGGGCAGCGGAGAGAGATCGGCATGCGTAATGGAGGGGAAGGAAGGACGTTGAAGCCCTGTTGTGACGCAGAGCCTTAGCTTCATCGAGGTAAGTATACATATACCGAGTGGACCTGCTAAGACCCATTCTCTGCTGCCTGCTTCTACCCTCTTCGCCCTTCCGCCTCTGAATCCGTCGTTCTGGGCCCCTGCCCCACCTCTCTGCTCGCTTCTACTCGCTTCTACTCGCTTCCACTCGCTCCGTCCCGCGCGTCGACGATTCCTGTCCTCGGAGTCCTCCTTCCACATTCCTGGGTCCCGAGTCGTCGAGTGCGGCAGGGACGCTTGGGCGGGAGGTGGAATACGAGAGGCCCTATACAAATCACCGGGCTACCGTCTTACCCGGGCTCATTCTTTCTCTACCTTTCTCTTTCCTGTCTCCTCGACTCTCTCTCTCGCACTTTTTCTTCCTACTCTCCTTCTTCCTTCGTCCTTCTTTTTTTTTCTCGTATACGTATCTCCGTCCTCTACGAACAACAGCCACTCTATTATCTCTCTCATTTATCGCTTTCTCTCTCCTCCTTCCTCGCTTTTTCTCTACACCCTTCGTCCTTTATATACAGGGTGATTCGCGCGACTGTAACGAGCTATGCGGTATCTAACGACCGCTGGGTCGAAAGGTAATTCGAGGATAGAGAATTGTGCCGGAAAATTTTGTATCGCTCAACAATTCTGACTATCGATAAAGTTATCGATAAATGTCTACCAACTATACCACCGGTTACAAGACACCCTGTATAAAACGCGCTCCAGGGGTGTGTCTCCCCCTCTCTCTCACTCTTTTCCTTTTACCATCTCTCCGTCTTTCTCGTGCACTTTCATGTCCCTTTTCGTCAGGTCCTTTTTCTCTTGTTGCGAACAACACGCACCTCGACCCTCAGCCACGCACCACGTACCACGCGTTGACGCCCAAAAAATTTGACCTTTCATATAAATTACTTGCGACAACGCGGTCCATGCCGCGTACCGCCATAGATATTTTATCAGGGAGAGCTATACTAATGATACAAACTTTTATACATATATTTGTAGCCATATTTTTATAGATAACCTGAATAAACCATACGTAGACTTATATGGTAGTATGATGCGTTAGCGCAGTAGCATTATTATATGGCAAGGATGAAACTCGACGTTAAGTAACGGAGAATATGGCAATATAACGCGTGGAAATGTACAGAAATACAGTACTACTAAAACACGTGGCAATCGCGTCAAAGTCCGACGGATGAAAGTACAACAAGGAAGTAGAACAGCAGGGGATACAATGAATAGTAACATGAAGCGTGAAAGTATAACCCGTAATGCAACACTTATATACCGTATGGTGATATAACGCGTAGCTATGTAGCGCGACAATATATCGATTACCAATCCCCATGCAGTAGTCTCTATTCGTCAACAGAACACATGTACGTGGCAATATAACGTGAGTCTGTGTACAAGGTCGTTAACTAGTTAGAAAATATTCCGCAGAAAAGTTGATCGCAGAATCATGGACCAAAAGTACCATCCTCGATCACGTTCACCAAGCGGAGGGTTGTAACCAAAGAACTTTACGGCGGTTGCTCGCTGTCCGCTTGCCCGGAGCGATCCTTCTCGATATCTATTTTTAGTAAGAAGCGTCCAAGACCAGACGGTGGTGATTACAAAATTGCAGCAGCGATTGGTCCGTGTCATTTTACCGCCACGGGCATGGGGTTCGGGATAGGGGGACACGAAGAGGAAGAATACGAAGAATACGACGATGAAATGGCAGGGGTAGAAGACGAAAGAGAAGCAACGAAAAAAGAACAAGATCAACATCGGCGAACACAATGACGATGAAGAAGAAGAAGCAAGGACGTCAGCAACGATGAAATCGAGCAAAGAAGTGCCAACGTTCAAGAGGACTATATTGATCTAGAAAAAAGATAAACGAGAGCCGACAGAAATTGATAGAGGAACGAACAGGTGCAGCACTCGCCCTACCAGTTGCCAAATCTCAAAATTCGCATAGTCTAAATTCTTTGCAAATTTTCAATCGTGCAGACGGAGGTCTTAGAGAATTAAGCGAAGGAGGAAAATAAGCGAATGACTAAGGGTGAGGCAAAACAGAGAAACGCAGGGAGGAAACCCTACGGGATAGTTCGAGTACAGTTTCGCGTATATACCCGCTCGCGTGTGCAGGTTGTAGCGAGCGTTCACGCAAACCAACGCACGTATGCAGGGGTGTGAGCTACCTTTTTCTACTTGTTTTGGTTTTTCAGATGCATTTTTTTCCTGTCGTGCCATGGCTCGCGCGCCTCAAAACCCGCCAGCTCAGGCTCGCCGTGATGGGGCCCCGTTGGAATGTAGGAGGGAGGGGTCCCGCAAGGCCCTGCGAGGCCCAAGAAGGGTCCGCTTAGTGGGGGTACCAGTCGGACCGGCTTGTCATGACTGGTGGGAAGGCATAGAGTAGAGCGAGGGTAGTGGCAAGCGAGTATTCGGTGAAGAGAAGGGACGGCTCGCCACCAGGGGCCAGAAGCCGACCGAGAGGAACAAGACCACGGCTATGCACAAAGATCTCGAAAGATTAGTCAACAGTCTTTTTGGGACTATTGGGATCTAGGAATACAGCGATCCTTACGGGAACGCGTTGCGGGACGCAACCACGTGACTCGGTCGAGCTTCTGGCTACCGTTTGACCCAACAAATTCAGATGTTGGCTTGCGGAATATGAATGTTCATACAATCTGAATACTATCAAACTTTTTCATTTGAAAATTTTCAGTTTGCAAATGTCTCAAATTTCTCAATTATTTCATCTGAAAATTTGAACTTCTCAATTCCTTTTGGAACATTCAGATCAACATTGCAAGTTCCAAAATCTGCATGACTATGAATCAGAGATCTGCGACTATAAAATTTCAAACATTACGTATCCTTAAGATTTCTCGAGCAAGGTCGAAAGGTTCGAGAGAGCAAGTTCAAAGTGAATCCATCAATCACGAACTATTACGAGACGGTTCTTCTCGAAGAAACGAGAAGAGCAATTTGACGTTGCAGAACGCACGATCGTGTCGAGTATTCGCGCTCTCGCGAAACGCAACACCTAATGACTCGCGTGAGCTTCGGTAATTCGATCTACTCCTGAGGAGGTTAAAAAGTGGCGCGCCGTAATTCGAGGCGGATACGCTACCCCACAAGTCATTCACGATGCTCACTGGCCCGTCCGACCGCATTTCGTCCGTTAAACGACGGAACGACGGAAACGAGATCGTCGAACCAGGTAGGAAAGGAAAAGGGTTTCGAGATGCGATTTACTCACCGGACAGTATTGCCAGGCCGAACAGTTCGCAGTCTCGCATGCCCTGCTGGCCAAGAAGCATGCATGTCTGCGCGTATACCTCCTTCACTCTCGACTTCGCCTGAAAACATATTACATACCAACAAATTAGGACATTAACGAAAAGATTACTTTCAATAGATACATATCGACATCTGATAATGACTTCAACAATGCGTGAACAATGACTTCAGTACATAGGGTTACAATGTTGCTCATATTAGATATCGATATGGTCATATGGTGGTTTATGCATGTGAGATCGAATGAGTAATTCCTTATGATTTATATAGGCATTAGATACTTCACATATGGATAATAACGCAAGAATTTGAAGATAATGAAAACGTATTTTCCATCGTTTATTCATTAACTGTTTCAATGTTACCCAGACGTATTGCATAACTCGAGCGCGAGCAGCGAGAAGAGGTTTGATTCGTTTATTCGATTAAATGCATTGCAGCTCGAGCATAACTTGGTTAATTTAATCCGGTCGTGGTCGAAATATTTGAGAGAGGCTCTCGTTGAGCAGCGTTGCATGCTCATCGCGTTTGTTGGCTGAGATGGAATGTTCGTGCATTCCGGTATGCTTTGAAGCGTTAAAACGCGCCGGATAGATTTTTGTGTTTCCGTATGCACGTTCTCTGCTATGAATATAATTGCCGTCTATGAAATTCCTCGAACA